>NC_056744.1:747997506-748032506 GCF_019279795.1 Protopterus annectens
CATTGCTGTTATAAGGAGACATATGCAACATGCTGAGCATGGTTACAATGCGAATACTGCTGGACAGCCCACAGTGGGGAAACAGAGAAGAGTGTACAGGCCCAGGGTAACCTACCAGGGGCTACATGAGCTGGAGATAGTGGAGCGCTATAGAGTGGATAGAGATCTCTTGCAGCAAATTGTTGGGCTGTGCAGGCCACGTCTCACACACAGAACCAACAGAGGGGTACCCATCCCAGTGAAACCAAGGTATGTGTTGGCCTAAGAATATTAGCAACAGGTACCTTCCAGAGACCAACTGGTGATATGATGGGGATATCACAGGCATCAGCATCCAGAGTACTGCACCATTTCCTGAATGCCATGTCAGCACATATCGGTGATCATGTATATTTCCCCATTCCCGTGAGGTATTGGCCAGCAATATGCGTCTCTTCCAACAAATAGCGGAATACACTGAGGTAGTGGGTGCAATAGACTGCATCAGCTGGCGAGCGGGGTAGTGTCTACTTCAACCGCAAGGGCTTCCCCTCCATCAATTGCCAGGTCATGTGTGATGCCCAGGGCATAATACTGAATGTGCGTGGTGGCAGCCCTGGAAGCTACCATGATTCCCATATCTGGCATCTGACACAGCTGTACCAGACATTTGCCAATGGGGACATCCCACATGGTCACCTAGTGGGGGATGCTGGCTATGCACTGGAGCAGTGGCTGATGACACCCATCAGAAATTCATACACACCTGAACAGGAACGTCATAATGAGGCACACTCATAAACACAAAATGTAATCGAGCGTGTGTTTGGCCTGCTCAAGTCATGGTTCCGGTGCCTGGACACATCTAGTGGAGCCTTGCAGTACTCACAAACTACATGTACCCAAATTGTCATGGTATGTGCTATGCTACATAATATGATCCTGCAGAAACAGCTGCAGCAGGACCAGCATAGGCCTGGGCCAAACAGCCCCCCACCATTGCCAAGGCCATCAGAGGCATAGCATAACTCGGAGGAGGAACAACCTGAACCTGCCCCAGTAGGCAGAAGGAGGCATGCCCAGTATGCTTTGTCCTTGGCAAAGAGGCAATGCATAGCACATACACTGGCTCAGCAGGATCTCTGGAAATTATACCTCTCTCTGACCCGCACATATAGTAAAATGGATGCCTAAGTTGACACTACCTGCTTTCAAGCATGTATAGGGAGTGTAGTATGTGCATCCGACATAGGCAGCCCTGCTGCACCACCTGAGGCATGACTGCCATGTGTTAAGCAATATAAAGCAGTGCTAAACAGCATTTACCACCATATAGTATATGCAAACAAAATCGCACACACCATCTAGCACAACTGTGGTCAGTGTTGAGTAATATTGGGCAACGTCCAGCAATGTTGGTGAATATTGAGCAATATCGGACAAGCTTGGTCTAAGTAGGGCATAGCTGAATAAAAGCCAACATGCTCATATTTGCTCTATTGGCCCTTAAGCAGGCTGGTCTGCTCAGTATGAAAATATAAAAGCAGTAATGGGCCTTTAACCCAGGATACTGTGCACTATAGTTATAGTACTGAACCACTAAACCATGACAGTATTGCAGTGGTCAGTCTGTATGAAGAAATGTTGATAAGTCTATGCAAAGTATCTCATGGAAACCCTGCAGGCACAGCATAATCCCTGTCGAATTATGACACAAAGGTGAGTCCTGCAGTAAGAATAGAACCTGACTTCCAACACACACAGTATAAATGTTAATATTGGTCATGTTCACACACATCAACAAATGTAGTGGACCTCAGATAGCAGCATACTAAAAGGTCACACTGGGCATGCTCACACACTTGAATAAATGAGACAAATGTCAGGCAATAAAACACGGAAAGCCTGAACTGGGCATGCTCACACACTTAGGCCATGTCTGAGTACAGCAGTGGGCCACACATATCTGGCAGTTGCATGTGTTAACCCAGGAACCTCTCACTATCCAGCAATCCACCCTGTGCACACAGTTATATGACAACAGACACATATATAATATAGTGGAAACCTGTCATAATCAAATATGTTCTGCAGATACCTAAGTTGTTCATAGAAACTGGGAAAGCAAAGACGATAAAAACCTGCAAACAGTATCAGCAATAAATATTGTGCATCCCAAACAGTATCATAGGTTCAGAGGTCAATACTAGGCTGTCTGCCCTAGGGCATGTACAAGCCTAGCCAGAGTGTGTTTGTCTTTCACAACCCTGTCAGAGTACTACACTGTGCCTGTAAATACTAGGTCACACAAGATAGCCCATGTATGTTTGGGCTAGTGTGCCTCTGTGTAGAAGGGACCCAGAAGATATCCCAAGGGTAAAGATGCGATCACCCATCCAGTTGTCAAGATGTCTCCTGTAGGTGGTCAGTGGGTGGCTCTGCCTATGCGAATCCGGGATTACAATCCGGAGTGAGTGGAGCCTCTGGGATAAGAATCTGTCCCTCCAGCATGTCCTATTAACATCTGTGCTGAGGTATATGTCCCTGGAGTGTGTAGCTCCAAGGGAGTTGGATATCCTGAGGTGGAGCATGTCCAGTAATTCTGGGTTGGGTATTTCCGTAAACAACAGGCACAAATCATATCCGAGTAGGCGGTAAGCAACTGAGTAGAGCTGGAGTTACTGTATCCGAACCATGCAGGGCATCCATGTGAGTCCCTAGATCTGCTTTGTGAGAAAATTTTGTGGCCATTACACTTGTTGCAGGTGTCGGTTAAGGTACATCCCAAATGTGGCATTGTAACCAAGCATGGTTGTGATGAGTATAGGGGCACAATGACCTCACTTGATCTAGATGTGAAACCATATGGGATAAGGTGGGCTATATAGAAGGTCTGTCCAACCACTTTGGCAACGTGATTGTCAAAGGTGACAGTATGAACAAGTCGTGTCCCCAAACCCCTAACAACTCCTATCATATATAATGGATTACTACCTATGTGGTAATGTGTGGGCATGTTGTTATTCCCAAAGGGGATGACTATGCAACTAATGGCATTTAGTTGTAGGCCATGGCTCAGGCACCAGTCATCCATCTCTGTGAGACCCTATTTGAGTATGCATGTGCCAGCTGGAGAGTTGATTATGGCACCCAGTTTGCAGTCATCTGCGAACATGGTCAGCCATATTCCCCCTATGTTAGCCTGTATGTCAGACAAATATATACTGAACAAGAGAGGTCCCAGGACTGAGCCTTATGGGATGCCACGTGTAACTGGTGTATAGTCAGACATGGCACCTGCAATTCTGACCATGTGGGTGCTATCACTGATCCAGGTAGCAATCCATCATGTGAGATATGAGTCCATATCGACGCTGGTGAGCCTATGTGTAATGGCTGAGTGGGGTATTGTGTTGAAAGGTTTTGCAAGGTCCAGGTAGGCTGTGTAGACAACCATCCCTACGTTGATGGACCTGGTAACCATTTAAAGAATACAAACAGGTTCAAGAGGCAAGATCTGCCACCAACAACGCTGAAATGTGTACGACACAGTGTCTGTAGGTTCCCGATGTCTCTGTGTATGAGTCCCATGAAAATATGCTCCATAACTTTGCAGAACAGGCTAGTTAGGCTTATAGGACGATATTGTCTGTGGTCCATTGTGGCAACAACTCTGTGGAGCGGGACCACTGACGTTGTACGCCATTCCTTGGGTACATATCCTATAGTAACTCCGATATTGAACAGTGACGTAATGTGAGGGTTACGTCTGTCATGAAGCTCGTATAAGATGCAGGCCGGGACACCGTCTGGTCCCATTGATAATGTGTTGTCCACTTTGGAGAGGGCAGCACTCACCTGTTAAGTGGTGATGTCAGGGAGGTTACACTCTGTTGGGATGGATAGTTGCTCCTTAGAGGGGATGGGGGGAGACGTCTGCATTGAACCTGTTTGCCAGGATGTTGGCAATGTCAGTGGGTTTAGGGTATGTTTAGTCAGTATGCAGTAACTCACAGCATATCAGTGAGTGTCCACCCAGGTTCCTGACATAACTGAAGAAGGCCTTGTGATTGTCCTACGTGTCTGGTGTAATTGTCCGTTAGAAGCAGCCCTTAGATAAATTCATGAGTGATCGTAGCTGTCTGCTAGTACAGATCACAGATGCCTTCCCTGTCTGGGATTGTGCTCTATCATGTAGTAGCTTTCTCCTGTTGTTGTATAGCTTATTAATGGCTGGGGTCTACCAGACAGGTCCCCTGCCATTGGAGGAGTGAGTCCTGTTGTTATTTGGGATAGCACAATCCATGCAGTCCACTAGGTGTCCATAGAATGTGTATGTAAAGGATTCAGCAGTCTGAGCCATATTTACCACTGTCCCAGGGTCTCTGAAGTATACCACCTTGCTTTGGTGAAGTTGGCTTATGAGGAGTTCACCAAGATTACCCAGGATGGGTGTGGGGACGGGATATGGATGTCCAGTGAGATCAATGTATGTCCTGACCTTACCAATGAGGGGTATATCGCTGGTGTGGAACATAGAGTCCCCATGTTGGTAATGATCATGTCCAATATGTTTTCCCATCTTGTGGGTGTGGTGACCAGTTGTGCCATAGCATATGAGTTTACAAATAGTAGCGACTGTTGGGCGAGGGTGTTGATGCTTGAGTAGTATCCCCAGTCAATGTTTGGGTATTTGAAGTCACCCAATATAATTGTGTTTGGCGAGACCTTCATATTCTCCATTGTTCCCAGGAAAGCCGAGTGTGGTTCCTGAGTTTGGGAGGGTGGTCTGTAGCAGGCAATAAACTGAAAGGCAGTTTTGCACAATGTTAGTTGCATATGTATGGTCTGTGATGCTTCATGCAGGGATACTCCCTCTATTTGTGTTGTCCTTTCTGAGTCTTGTGGTCAGAAAGCATGGTATGAAACATAACCTGGTAGTGCTGGTGTGCATTTGTGAACCTGAACCAGGCATCTGTTAGTGCACAGATATCATTATTCACCATACTGAGGAGATTCCTGAGTGGGCAAATTTGAGGGTAACACATCAACACAGCAGCATTACCCTTAGCTTCATTTACTCTGTAATGTCTATGGAGGTGGATTTGTCTTTTGAGCCCTGCCTAAAAAAGGCACTATGGTGGTAGCAAGAGCCAGCCAGTATTTGAAAGTCCAAGGGTGACAGGTGCAAGCTGTCCATAGCGAAGCTACGTGGCATGTTGAGCATGTCACCCCAGGCTGACAGACACTGGATCCCCTTTGAATGACACCAATAAGTTAGCCAACTGTTAAATGTGATAAGTTTGTCTGTATACTGTGACATCATACTTGGTGAGTGTAACATGCTAGACAAGGTCAGGGTCATACTGGCCTGGGCTAAATGATCAGAGAGTTCCTCTATGTATCATGTCATGTGGTCCAGGGAGCAACATCTGAGGTTTTACGCACCAGCATGGACAATGATGGAGCCAGTCCTGTACATGCCTTTGGAGTGACCTGAGTGCATGTGTTATGTGGCAGATCCTGGCACCCGACAGACAGCTCAAAGTGACTATTCCCTTGTTTGGCCTGGTGAGTGGGATGTCAGTGTGTCTGAAAATAAGTGTCATCTATTACAAGTGTATTCGGTGTGTTGTTTAGCCCGAAGGGCAGTGACTGTGTGGCACACTGACATTGTGAACTATGTGATATGTGGGTATTGTAGTGGGGTAGCAGATGTTTGTGTGTCTGCTTTGGAGGTCTTAGGCAGAGTTTATTTAGAGCCTCCGAGTATGTTTATGTGTGATAATGTGGTTTGATTGCTGCCACTATAGGTTTATGTGAGACTGATATGTGGTTTGTGTGGTTACCTTCACCACCTGATAGACTATGCCAGTCATGGGTCGAGAGAGCTCAGCCTCATGTATGTCAATATTGTTGCATCTCTCACATATATCTGAGTTTGTTGGGAGGAGCAGAGGGTTGTCTGTGTACATGAGGCATATGTGACATTGTGTCAGAATCACAATATTCACAAGCTGGACTGGAGAATACACACAAAACTGACCCCTGGACATGCCAGGATATTATGATGACATACTCCGTAGCCTGATCACAAAGGATCAGTAGGGTGTTGAGTGTGCAAAAGAATATAACAGGGATTAGTGCTCAGGTTTGTTGGTGTTTTGTAAAGAATAGCTGAGAAGGAGTCCAGACTGAATCATGACACCTCCTTCAGCTATGTCATAAATAGCAATGTACACTCATATATGTCCTGAGTCAGGGCCAACTGTACCTGACTGACAATGCTGACATCCTGTCAGACTGGCCCATATATACATACCCACCTCCCACTGACAATAGTCCCTATCATGATACCAGGAGATATCACATGTAGAATGGCTGAACAGCTCCCCCTAAAGCCAAAGACATGGCAGCAATTGGATTACATTGTTTCCCAATATGTGTCATGCATGAACTACAGAACAAACAGACCCTGCACCTGAACAGTCAGTTGAGTCTCACCCTCCCCACAGGATCTGGAACCTTTGAATGTGTTACAGCAACATATGGCACTCCCCATAAGTGTTGGTGCACAACACACCATGGGAAGTATAGTCCAGTAAGCCTATGAAGTCTGATCTGCAAGGCCATGGAGTCCATCATGGTTGAAGTCATAAACAGAGCTATTGGAAGCTGACAAACACACAACCCTACCAACTGTGGTATGTTCATGTGCAGATAATGGTTCCCAAACATGCTACACTGATTGCAAGGCAGCCACTCAGGACATACATCACTGAACAGAGCTACACATGTCCCACATAGACTTTGAATAGCTCTTTATCACCATCCCAGACACATGTTGTATCCACAAAACCAACAATGTGTGCATAAATATGTGCTGACATATGAAGGAATGGCAATGTGTCCACAGATAGATCACACAAGGTAAGAATTATGGAGTCCTGTTCAAGGTGTTGACACCTGCTGACCCACATGGCTCATTTCTGGAATTGCATAAAACAAAGTGTACACACATTACCATGTCCAGTCTGATGATGTCAGCATCCTACAAATATAGCAGGAGAAGACAAACCACCCAGTAAAGCATATGGTGTGCCATGTTAATGTGTTTCTGTCTAGTATCATAGCATAGTTAGGTAGGAGTTTGAATCCTGCAAATGCTGACAGTGTGTGTGGGTGTGTGTGTGTGATTTCCTTTGCGAGGAGTGCCCTTTTTGGAGACTGGGAAAACACATTAAAAGAGGTACATTCCTCTTTGGAAATTCTGATGATGTCAGCAACCTACAAACATAGCAGAAGAAGACAAACCACCCAGTAAAGCATATAGTACTCCATGTTAATGTGTATCTTTCCAGTATCATAACATAATTAGGTAGGAGTTTGAATCCTGCAAATGCTGACAGTGTGTGTCTGGGTGGGGGTGTTTGTGTATGTGTGTGATTTTCTTTGAGAGGAGTACCCTTTTTGGAGACTGGGAAAATACATTAAAAGAGGTACATTCCTCTTTGGAAAGTCTGATGATGTCAGCATCCTACAAATATAGCAGAAAAAAAAACACCCAGTAAAGCATATAGCACGCCGTGTCAATGCGTATTTCTCCAGTATCATAACATAATTAGGTAGGGGTTTAAATCCTGGAAATGCTGACAGTGTGTTTTTGGGTGGGGGTATGTGTGCGATTTTCTTTGAGAGGAGTGCCCTTTTTGGAGACTGGGAAAACACATTAAAAGAGGTACATTCCTCTTTTTAAAGTCTGATGATGTCAGCAACCTACAAATATAGCAGGAGAAGAGAAACCACCCAATCAATCATATAGCACACCGTGTTAATGCGTATCTTACTAGTGTCATAACATAGCTAGGTAGGGGTGTGAATTCTAAAAACACTAACAGTGTATGTATGTGATTTCCTTTGAGAGGCGTGCCCTTTTTGGAGACTGGGAAAACACATTAAAAGAGGTACATTCCTCTTTGGAAAGTCTGATGATGTCAGCAACCTACAAATATAGCAGGAGAAGAGAAACCACCCAGTAAAGCATATAGCGTGCCGTGTTAATGCATATCTCACTCGTATCATAATATAGTTAGGTAGGGGTATGAAAATTGCTGTGTGTGTGTGACACAGTTGGTCAATGTGGTCTGTGTTTTGCTTTTACAATGGTATGACATATCATGATTAAAACAGTATGTGCATTGCACACATCACGTATCTGCATGTCAAATAAATATGTGTACATGTGACCTCAATCAGTACATAGGTGTGAAGCCTGCATACTACATGAATACATTTGTTACCTTTGACAGATTGTGCCGCTGCTTCTCGGATCGTAGGTCGCATATGTATGTATGTGACAAGGCCGGCCACTGTAGTGATCTGTGGCCAAGGTCATCTGTGCCACACACACCCATGACAGTTACTATAGAGTAGTGTGAGTGAGGGTATATGCCTGGGGTATATGTCAGACATGTTCATACACAACAATGACTGGCAATAATGGAAGTCATTATAGGTGTACAACAGCCTTGTGGATATGCATTCAGGCCCCTAATGTCTTATGTGATACACCGAGGGACTCCAAAATACCTATGGATTTGTGGATACCAAGGGACAGATGACATAACATGGCTGTATGTACACATTGGTACCCAACATACATGTTGAGGGCTACCACCTATGTGGTACTGTCGGGATAATATGTATAGTAAATGTGGATGACAATGCCATAGTCGGCTTACTGCTATACAGCATGTATCAGACAACAGGTATCTGTCTGTATGATACCCTTGTGTAGGATGTGCGTCCCATCCAGGGAATGCATTGTAGGCCAATGCATGCATTTCCAGATGTGGATGGACATATCCCTAGTGTGTTTGCATGTACCTAAGAGGGCTATATGCCAAACAGGTGTGGTCCCAGGAATGGGTGGCGGTCAATACCACTGGTTATTGTTATAGTATAGTACCGGAAGGATCCAACTGTTACTGAGCTCCCTACAACTGTGTGTTATTTGTCAGGACATCATCTAATGATTGGTTATATTCATGCTGTTGAGGTTGTGTATACTACCAGACTGCAAATCATTGACAGATATTAACAGTATCACCCACAGCATAGTGTCAACCCATGTCATACACACATGTGTACCCATGTTAGTACATATCTGTAGTAGAATGCATACTGGCCATCAAAAGATACTATGAGATGTTAACAATGTGTACAACAGGGTATGTCACACGTCCCATGTGTCCACTATGTACGTACATGCAGACAGTGCGCACCCACCATGTTCACAGATGTACACCTGGCAACACTTTACACTTCAGCCAAGTGGCACATGGGTGGACAATACATACTCAGACCTAACACTGGTGTAAACAATGCTACATTGACAATCAGAGCTTTGATGCATAATGCCTGCTCTGATATACCTACAAGGATATCATTACACTTTCCTGTTGACAACTTGCTAATATTGCTACACTGCTATAATGTCACCCTGTGCATCAGCACCATGTTAGCCTGTTCCTGCATCAATGTTACAGATGACAGGAGGTGGCACTGGTGTCATCATATGCACAGGGTGTGTTGTTGGTTTGCCAGAGCCTGACACTGACCCATCCAATCGACATGTGTGTGTGTGTGTGTGTGTGTGTGTGTGTGTGTGTGTGTGTGTGTGTGTGTGTGTGTGTGTGTGTGTGTGTGTGTGTGTGTGTGAGGGACAACAGTACAGCATGGGCCAATGTTGATGTAATGTGTGTGTATGTGTGAGCCCTAGTTGTTTGGTTAATGTGTGTGTGTCTGCATGCACACAGCTCCACCATGTGGCTGCCATATACGGGAGGTTGTGGGACAGCCACAGACTGTACCTGCTAGGCTGTACAGATCACTGTCTCCGGCCATGGACACGGTACCTGTGCTTGGCAGGGGTGCTACGAACAGTATCGGGTACCAACCCTGACTGGGTACTATCATCAGAGGCAGAGGTATGATGACTGGACCCATGTCCCTGCTGGGACTGGCCAGAGCCACATGCACGTGGTCTACTAGGACGGTCAATGGACAAGCCAGCCCCAGCATTGCTGGGGCTGTTACTGCCACTACTGGAGCAGCTGTGATCTGTGGGCCGTCCGCGACCACTGCCAGCTGTTGCTGTTGCTGGCATGCATCCGCGTCAACATGTCAACCATCCCGCATGGTCCTGGCTCATGGAAGACACATTGTTTTGGGCATCTATTGTCTCCACCCAACGTCTATCAATGACCTCAGTGAAATTCCGGATGGCACCGGCAAGGTCATGGATGCTGTCATTGATAGAGGTGTAATGGGCCCTCTGCGCCCTTAGTCCCTGTCTGGTGTACCATTCCATAAGTGCCTGAGCCTGCATTACAGCCCGGAACATACTGGAGGTCGTAAGACCTGTGAGGACACATCTGCCAGGGGCAATATGACCAACTGTGCTCCCGCGAGAACCCCTGGGCATCCGCCTATGTGGTACCATTCCAGGAATCCGGCTATGGCTGCTGTGAGGGGATGCAAGTGCCATGAGTACCACACTCTCCTGCTCAATGCCAACTGTATGCTGTCCCTCAGCTAAGGCCATTGGTGATGAAGGATGTATTGGCAGTATTAGTGTGCGCATAGATGGGGTTGAACGCTGTGTACTGTCGATTGGCGGACCAACGACAGACCCTGTCAAACCTTCCTGAGCCAGAATACATGTCTCATCATCTCCACTATTTGTGGCAGCAACTTCAGGTTCCCTGCTGCTTTCAGCCACCCCAAACTCAGCACCTGTAAGAGGAAGACAGGAAACACACTTTACAATCTGTGCATGATCTTAGCACACGTGCACACATGAACACACGCACACATGCACACATGAACACATGCACACATGCACACATGCACACATGAACACATGAACACATGCACACATGCACACATGAACACATGCACACATGCACACATGCACACATGCACACAGATACACTCCTCACTACAGCACATACACACACACACCAGCAATCCAACACATACTCAATAGTGGGTGAAGGTGGGTGACAGTATCACAAGGCAAACAGTCACCTCACGTGTCAGTATGCAGAATATGTATTGCTCAAGACAATGCAGTGCAAGTGTAGACAGCCCTATTTAATGACAATATACATGGCTTTGATGCATGTGTGTAGTTGTTTGGTGATTGGCTACACCCTGGAACACAATGTGTACGTGGACACAATATTGCTGTGCAAGTATTATCAGCTCTGCAATGTCCTGTGCACCATCACTCACAGGTATACATACCATGGCTGCATGTGTTATCTGTGTGACACATAGATTTCCATGTCTGATTACAGTGTCTGTGTCCATAGCAGATAATAGTGGGCACAGGTGTAGCACATGCATTGCTATCTCCACACATGGGATGAGTGGTGCATGTAGACATGAAGGAATCCCAATGCTCGACATGGCCATTGTACAAGTGGTTATGGTGAGTGTGAGACATTGCAGATATGTCGGTGCCAGCCATGACATGGCATGCTACATGACTGCAGCATTAAATACCACACATACTGAATGTGTGTCATGTGACCTATACACCCAATAGCATTCCAGGGCATATATGTGACACTTTGTACAGATGGCGACTGCTGTGCATATTGTGTATACTGGCATATGTAAGCACACACACAACATGCTATGCATATTGTGTATAGGTGCATATGTTTGCACACACACAACACTGAGGTGCAAAGTAATGACTGCTATGTGTTGTACTGTGGTCACTGTAACTGGATGGGGTGTAGTACCATGTGCCATCATCATCATGCATCTTGTGGTCACTCATGGCTACTAATGTGTGACAGACCACAGCCTAGCATGCTGTACCTGAATTGCAGTGCCGTGACTACATTCACAATTACACAGCCACTTTGTACATGGGTGTGTGAGGTGCCCAATAGGGAGCATTGCCTAACATGACTGTGTTATGTGTTGAAGAGTGTTGCACAGCCCCATAATAGGCCTCTACCCCTGAGGTACATCATGTTTGCGTGGATGACATGTGGGATACTGAAGTGTGACATATGTAGCATGTTTTTGTGTACTGCATATGATAAATGTGTTATGTTGTGTACAGCTGTAGCAACTATGCCTATCCAATGTGCAGTACGGTGTTGCCACAACTGTGTCTGATGCTCTGTGTATTGCAGGTCATTGAGGCAGCTACTGACATTACTGAGCTGTGCAACGTCTTACAGCAAACATGCACGGCATGCATTATGCATATGTGTGTTACGTGTACATGGCCTGCACCTCACCTATGACATGCACATTTCATTACCACCATTGCAGTTATACCACACTCACCAGCATGGATTGTCTGTCCTGCTGCCACACCAGAGGGACCTACGAGAATATGAGAGAGTTTGTCAGTGGCTGCAACTGTGGCATTGCTACTGTGGGTATGGTAAACTACAGTAGAACAACAGTCAACAGTCACAGGTGTACAGATAATATTCCACATATCAGTATAGCACAACTGCTAAACACACAGTACACATCTCACGTAGACATAATCTAACTATACAGTTAACTGTAGTCTACAGATAGGGCATGTTACCTGCTCGCTCCTGTGAACATGCTGGGTGGCTCCGGCCTCCATGACAACACATGCCAGTGGGAGTTGCTGCTGTTGTCCAGGAGCCACCACGCTTAGGATCAGCTCCTCCACTCTGGTGAGGGGGGGGTGAATGGCCACTCCACCACCTGTGGCAAGCTGTTGTCTTTGGATATCAGATGCACGTCGCCGGACATGTCTAATTAAATCACTGCAGTGATGGCGTACCTGCTCATATGTCCGGTTATGCATGCCTATGTCATTTACCCAACGGACAAGATCCTGCCACAGTGCAGTCCACTCCTGCTGGTGCTGGCTGCTTCTGGAAAACAGCATTGTGTAGTGCTGCACCAGGCTTTGCTGTATCTCCTCTTCCTCTGCTGCTGTGTAAAACGGGTTACGTTGGTGGGCCATCTGGCTGAAAGAGATATGAAAAATATGTGTGAGCGAGTCTTGTGGCACACTTTACACCTTTAACCACAGATATCACTTTACTGACATATATACCATCCATTTGTCTGTCAGAGGATACACACGTTCAATACCACTTACTGGTTCTCAGGCCATAACTGACTAACAGTGCTTGGCACACTCTATATATCAAGCCACTATACAGCAGTACCCAGCACACTGTTTGTGACACAATGCACAACCTCGCCACAGGGGTATATATCACGCCAATGCATGAACAGAGATGTCATCCATTGCAATGAATGTAAAGTACATTACAGTAGTACCATTCAACCACCTTAGTCATTGATGCCATAGCCCTGCCTAACATATGTGCACAGTTGTTACTATAGGTGGCATACTACTGTAGCAGAGTATATATGTTGCTAGATACACACGTATACCCTGTAACTCATATATGATTGCGGCCATGGTACAGGCATAATTACACACACATCAGACAAACATACAACACACCACTGTATGCCAACACAGATGAGCTTTACCTGTGTACCATACAGTACTGTGTGCCACTACTTACAAACCCTTATGCCTGAGTTATCTCCTCTGTGCAGACTACGGGAAACACACAAGACAGTGTTTCAAGCAATGTGAACACACACCATACTGTGCTGTTTAGGCCTATAGCTTCAGGTAGTACTACAGTTCATATGGGAGTTGGATTCACCAGCAGTACCACTCAGTAAGCATACATGTATTGCTTTAGCCTACAATGAGACACCACGGTCATCAACAAGGAACTACGTCACATCGTATGCCAAACTATGTCTGCCTAACAGTACAATACACATATTTTGCTGGCCTCACAGCTAGGATAGACACTACTATGTCAGATACAACTTCACACTAACCTATTACACATTTATAGACCTTGCACACATTCAGCGTTACACTTATTCAACCTGACATAGCAGGTATTGCATTGAGTACATGTGTGAGTGCACAGTGCCATAGGTAGTTAATATGCTATTGGCCCTAGGGCCTACAGCAGCCTAGCCATATGCTACCCTGGCCTTTGACACACATGTACTTTGATTTCACTTGCCCCTGTCAATCAGAACCACAGAGGGGATTCCTGGGGTGTATTACCTATCTCCCAAACAATCATCAGGGGTATTTATGACAACTGCTAAGAAGGAGTCTTGTTTGCTATTGCTAGGTGGTCTATTCCAGTGTATGGCATATCTCTGAGATAGGAACCTATCCCTCCAGCATGTGCTGTTTAGTGAGCTGATGAGGTTTAGGGCCCTAGAGCGTGTATCCCGGAGGGATTGTGATATGTTGCCATGGTGGTTGTCACCCAGCTATGGGTCTGACATACCTCTGTATGTCCGGCAGAGATCTCCTCTGTGTGACCGGTATATAATACAGTCTAGACATGGTTTTGTGAGTCAGTCTGCATAGGGCATCTGTTTGCGGCCAGTATTACTCTTTGTGAGGTATGTTTGTGGCCTTTCCACCTGCTGTAGTTGTCATGTGAGGTACATAACACACAGGGCATCGTCATGAGTAGAGGGGAACACTGACCTATATTTTCCTAGATGACACACCTGTTTTCATGACACATACCACACAGACAGATTACAGGTCTAGTGTGGCACTGTCTTTATCAAAGAGGAGGCTACTGTCCACCTGTGTCCCATGTTCCCTTATCACACCTTCAGTGTTAGGTAGATCTCTCCCTATGTGATAGTTAATGGGTACAGTGTTTTGGAAAGGTGGAATGGCACTGCAATATCGACACTTGTCTACAGTCCATGCCTTGGTCACCACACAGCTGTTGCAGTACATATGACCCCATCTCTCTCTCTCTCTCTCTCTCTATATATATATATATATATATATATATATATATATATATATATATATATATACATATCTATACGCATACATGTACGCATCCATTGCTGTACACATAGATGTACATATAGGCACATGTACAGTCCACCTTTCATGGTGGGGATATCACTTATGCGACAGTTGTGGGATGTACAGTTATGTGATTATATTGCACAGTGTTGTGCAGAATGCATTTTGGTGTCCTCAACCCATGTAGCTATAGCAGGCCTCACTGGCTGTAACACAGCAGATCTGACAAATCAGTCCCACAGTGTTTAGCCACCACATGACAAATATCAGCACTGCATGCTGTTTTCTATGCCACACACTACGATCTACATAGATATATGCACATAACAACCTTCAACAACAGATATCTGTCCACCCTTCACTAACAGTTGCAGTATGTCCCTTGCCCTATGCACATGTGCAGATACAGATAGATACATACTGCTGCCACACATGGATGATTTGCAGTGTGTAGAGTACTCTTCAGGAACATCCTCTACATGCAAGCACATACATATGAGTTACATACCTTACCTTTGTATTTCCCTGCTCCGTCTGTTGTTACAGTTTTGTTGTTTTTTTTTTTTTTTTGGTTGTTTGTGTTTGTGTTTTCTCCCTCTGTTTCGGTTTCTGTCTCTGTTTCTGTCTCTGTTGTCTGTGTCTCTGTCTCTCTCTCGCTCTCACTCTCTATCTCCCTGTACCTTCAATGAAATTATTGCATGTATGGACAGCAGGTACAGCCTGCTTTTCTAGGTATTTGCGCATGGGCATGTGACAGCCTCTGCACCAATTACTGCCCACCATTCAGTAATTGCATGCAGCCTGCTGTGTGGTGATTGCAGTACTCACTGTGATTGCAGCCCACTGCTATAAAATGCTAGGTTAGGTAGGCGTAGCCCTTTCAGCTTTCCAAGGTGGGGCCCATGCTTGTTTGCTCTGGACACCATTGTGTCAGTCAGAAGGTTGGTATATGTCCCTTATCTGAAGCTAGGGTAGTAGCCAGTGATATGCATGTTGTACTCAAACCGGAATGTTGCTGCTTCCAGTACACACTTCTCAGTGTAGACTTGTACTCACCCCTCCAAATGCTAACACAGGATACATGGGAGTATGTACTTTCTTTCTGAATTAGACAATTAACTGCCATACAAATGTGGTTATTGCACTGTATTCCTGTGACACATGCAGTGTTTGTAAACTGCTATACTGTAGTTATTACGTTACTCACTTCTGAACAGTTTGTGGCTTGTTTGTGTTGACATTAGCACAGGCTGCTCAAGACAACTGGACATATTTCAATACTGAGTATGCCTACCTACACCATTGTTTTTGCCTGAATACACAGGTGTGTTGTACCTTTGGGTAGGGGTGCAGAACTGCAAAGAACATTTTTTATTATCATGTGAGGTTTATCTTGCTGTACATACAGGGCTGCTGTGTACCTGTTAGGTCTATCAAGGCAAGTAGTCTGTCTGCTTA
This sequence comes from Protopterus annectens, assembly GCF_019279795.1. Lineage (NCBI taxonomy): Eukaryota > Metazoa > Chordata > Ceratodontiformes > Protopteridae > Protopterus > Protopterus annectens. The sequence continues at coordinate 748,013,909 of NC_056744.1, forward strand.
GCTCCCACCTGTGGACATATCCAGATGGAAGTTGGAGGTTAGCCTATTATACTTTGTCTGTGCACCACACCAGTCTTTTCAGCACTGGCACATTGGCATCATTACAGTTGGTTGCTAACAGTACGTGACTACATCCTGTGATATTTCTGTATTGTACTCCTACATAAGGGTATGCTTGTAGAACTCCTTCCAAAGCTATTTGTAGAGTGTGTAACAGCAATAATGCTGATATTCCTGTGTGTTTCTGCCTCTGCCAGGCCTCAAATACTCACAGGTATATATTTGAATGGCCTCAGTGTAAGGTACATATAAGTGAGATACACCTGCAATATATTACAGACATATTGCAGTTGAGACTTTCTTGGGAATCAGAGCATATGTATAACTACACCTTTTCTGACGTGCAAACAGTGTCTACTCTCACCTATTGACATTATTCATTACATGTGATTCCACACTACTCTGTCTAAAGTTAGTACTTTTCAGAGTGATTCAGTGGGGCACAGCTAACATTTGTTTACAAATCAGGGACATCCCTGCAAAGCAGTCACAGTTGGAGAGTCTGGCCTCTGCCCTATTCAACTTTGCCAGTGTTTATCCTGGTCTGATACTGTGTGGTGTTTGTAATATGCTACTGTAACATTATTCCCTGCTAGGATGGCTGGTTATCTTTTCACAGTCATGTCATGCAATTCCACAACAACTTTTGGTAAAGACCCACAGAACAGGATTTGTGTTATGCCATTCCTAATTTCCATTCACATTCCCTCATTGTAATGCATGATATATTTATTTCAGTACCAGATTATTTGTATATCTGCTGTGGCTTAGTGGTAATTCGTGCAGTCTATTGTGCCAATGGTCTGGGGTCCAAGACTGGCAGAGGTTTTTTGTTTTGCTGCTGAGCAGAACAAGGGCCCTGACATAGAGTGACTAAGGCACTTTTAAGCAGTTGTAAGCGAGTTTGCACGACGCTTAGTGATGCTTAGCTAAGCGCACACATACGCACACTTGCTTAAACCTGCTTACTACTGCTTAAAAGTGCTTACTCCCACTAAACCCTGCTCTAATTTTTTTTAAAGAAAAGAAAATGGGGAGATGGGAAAGTGATGATAAAGGGGGCACAAAGAAGGACAGACAGTAGGTAAACAAGTTCGGGATGTGCAGGACGGGTGTAGGGAAGGTCCATAGCTGCCCATTTCTTTACCAACAACAGCTGTGATATGCAATAAATTTGGAGTGAAATTTGAAACCTTCCACCCCTGGGAGAGGGGTGAGGACAGCAAAGTATGTTGTACTGCCAATTATAATTATCAGTTTACATGTCCAGTGGACATGTGTGCAAAATGGGCAGCTATGTATGGGGCATAATTTTTTTGTGGGTACAGATTGCCCTTTTTTTTTCAGGTGAGAGTGGAAAGTGAGGTACAGGAAGTAGGTATGTTCGGGGAGGTAGGTTGGCGAGGTAAACAGACAAGACAGACAAGACGCATACAGGGGCAGTGTATGACACATGGGGTGGGTGAACACAATTGATGGGGATGGATGTCTGGAAATCGCAAGCCCATGAGCCCACAGATGGTAACAGTGGAACTGAGATCCCCATCCATGGGCAGTCACCACTGCACCTTCACAGCCCCGAGGGTGACTGTGCTGGGGGCTGCGTAGGATGGGCAGGCTCACCCGTGAGATGCGCCACTCTCGCCTCAAGCTGGTGTAGGAGATCAGCAACTGAACGCTGGTTCTCCCTGCGCAACATAGCCTGGACCCTTTGAAGGGTGACAGGTGGCCCTTCTCCGCCCATGCGGGGACAAGCCCCATCCCCTGCAGCGCTTCCACCTGAAGGTGGCACAGGACCAATGGAGGAGGGGAGCCTGAGCTGGGCACCGGACCTGCTGGTGACAGGTGCACTCACCAGCTGAGGAGGGACAGGTGGGTCTGCTGGGACCGGCCTTCCCATACGTTCTGTGACTAGGTGTGTTTAATTACAACATAAACAACAGCATTCCAGATTAGTTGTAACAGCATGCAGTAATATTCCCATTAACCCAACACACCAAGGTTCCAACAGTTGAACAGCAAGCATAACACATGCATATATTGAACGACAGTGGATATTCCAACAGCATGCAGGGATGTTTGGTAGCAACAGGCCACCATGATTGTGGTGTTTGAACAGGGCACATGCTTCAACGTGAATGCAAATATTTATAGAACAATAGGACATATGTCCCAACAAATATTTAAGATTACACATACCCATTGAGGTGTGGAATTGCATGGTTTATGCACATACAGTAGGGTGTAGAAAAAACTCAATTAACATCTTATAATTACTTTTAGTCTGCACTACATTCCTAGTGACTGCAAGTGTATATCCCCTACATGTATTATTACACTTGCCACCATGCATTAGGCTGTGTAATGGGTTTGGCTAGTTCAATATATACTTGACCTATATCTGACATACTAACTGTCCAAGATGCAGATGTTACTGCTACATATTTCTTGATTACATTTATATTTCTTTATCTACATATCTGGATGTTTTCACATGACATTTTCACTTCGGTTTGTACAGAACCCTGCATTTCTTGAAGCACACTCACATTTCTGGGGAACAAATTAACATGCTACTCATGTGCCAGATTTACTTATGCATGCCAGCCAGTAACTGACTGTTGAGGACTGTATATATGCTTCACAGCTACTAGCATTTCCATCACCCACTTTAGATGGGACTGCACAACTCTGGGTTGCCAGCACTTTTCAAAACAGTACTAGTTGTATAATGCAAGGGTACAGCAACATTTCAATCTACGTGACACAGACACACTCCGGGTTTTAGACCTTTATTACTGACATTACACACTTTTCCACAGGCTCACTCCTTTATTTGTTATAACAGTGCATATGGAAGACATATTCAAGACATATTATACCTTTATTAATAGGTTAGAACACTCTCTTTTTCAGGCTCACTCACTTATTTTATATGACAGTACTTGCAGAGATATTATTCCGGACATATTTTACCTTTCTTAATGGGTTACTACACTCTTTTTCTAGCTCTCTGATGTTTTTATCTGACAGTACATGCAGAGGACTTATTCAGGCCATTTTATGGATGTATTATTGGACTACAACACTTTGCTTCATGCTCTCTCCCCTATTTTATATAACAATGCATGTAGAATAATCACTAACCTGCCTGGTGGCGCAGCCTTAGCAGCCTATCTGCATAGGCTTGCTGATTCGCAGATTCGCAGCACAGTCACCTGCAGCTGTAAAGTAAATGAAGGGATATTGAGACATACCTATCCGTTATACAGAATCAATTATCAATTCTTACATACTGCATTCCATGGCTACCTACTCAGTTGTAGGGCATCTTGCATCCCCCGGGCCTCCTGTATCCATTGGTTCAGGCGGTCCTGCTTCCGTCTCTTCAGGTCTGCATGGTGGTGACGGACCTGCTCACCAGTCCGTGGAACGTCTGAGACACTGGTGAGGTCATGAGCTAACCGGTTCCAAGCCTCTGCCTTGTACTCCATCCCTTGGAACTGGCCCAACAGGAGTCTTGACTCATGACGGTGGACAAGGAGCCAAACCATGTATTACGACTCCTCGATGCCCCAACGTTGCGCTCAGAAGCATGTACCCACTCCAGCACCAGCCATTCTAACTGCAGATGTGATCTACAATCAGTTATGGCGAGTATTCCCGCCTATGGGGCTTAAATATGCCGCATTTCCCGCACTTTTTTGTGATTGCCCGTTTATGAAAATTCTCTGCTGACTGCAGACCTGCTTAGTAATGGTTAATCTACCATTTCTAAGTATATGTATGTTAACAGTGACTGTTTCTCCTAAGTTGTCATGGCTTAGTGGTTCTGTGCTTTGATTATGATGCACAGAGTCTTGGGTTCGATCTCTGTCATTCATTTTATTTTAATACTATCCAGACAGGCTAGGTGGTGTGGCTGCGTTTAAGCAACTTTGCTCTATGTTGCTCCACGGTGCCCTGGTTAGCGCAGCGCACACGTTTGCACAAACACATTGCGCTGGTTAAAACACTATTAAACTCTGGGCACGTCTATTGCACTGGGTAAAGGGCTGTTAAACTTTGGGCAACTCTATTGTGCTGGGTAAAGCGCTATTAAACTATGGGCAACTCTACTGTGCTGGGTAAAGCACTGCTTAACTGCGGGCAATTATATATCAGGATCCTTTAAAAATATATATTTTGTTCACTGATACATTGGCCATTTCACTGCTTTTTACTAATATTTTAATCATATATGTCTGGTATTATTTCATATACTGATTTAAAACATAAATAAGAAGGGGAGTGGTGGGACTCGAACCGTGAATGCCTCCTTGTTGTGGGAATGCTCTACCATTACACTATTGCTATTGGGTGTTATTTGCATAAACATTCTTTCTTATGCTCTTCCATGTCGGAATTGCTAACTTCAGCAAAGCAATGGGCACACCCATGCACACACACACAAATACGGGCAGCTATTTCGGGAATTAAAAAAAATAAAATTATAACTGTGATGGGAGTTTACAATGTCAGGGAGTGTGGTGTTGGGTGCAAGGACATTTGAGCGGACTCGCTCTTGTGTGTTTTCATTTTACATTTCCAACCCTTGCAGGGGCATGGACATTTAGACTGCTCGGCAGTCGGACATGCTCCCTGCTTTCCTACACGGTCCGTGTAAGACTTACAGTTGAGTCAGCATGCCCTCATGAATGTTCATGGCACGCTAACGTCATACCATTCAACTGCAGCCTCCGAATAAGACTTATTAAGTCTTACATGGAGGATTCGTGAATCCTGGGGATTATCTTTTAAACCCCTTTCAGTAACAGGTTCTCCACTGATACAATCCACTGTTTTAAAATTATGTCTATATTTGGTAAATGCAGAACATCTGTGTCAAAAACATCTCCTCCGCAGCCACAGTTTACACATGTATCACAGGGATCCATTTTTTTTTTTTTTTTGTTTACAATTAATATCTCGGCTAACGTCCCATCTTAAATTGCTTCTTTTTGCTGATTATTGACATTTTCCTTCTCCTCAGCAGATCGGTTAACAGCCATGACATACTACTCTTTATTTGTCTGATTCAAAAAATGGTCAGTGTAAACACCAAAAAAATTAAATCTAGCAAGAAGAGCAGTCACTGTACATGGCAGATCTAGTATGTAAAGTGGAAACCACGTGGTAATAATCCAATAAAATAATTCAAACACTGTAGCAGCATGAATTCCAGTTTATTAAGACAATTAATAAGTAGTAAGTGCTTTCATGGATCACAGCCCCCTCCATCAGAGATATAAAAACTTAAAACTTCATTCAAACACATAAACAGCTTCTAAAATCAAAGTAGCGAATCAAAAATTTCTAGCAAATCACATGTCCACAAACAGCATTTATGACAAAGTATCACATAAAAAAGTTTCCCACCTTAGGGCGGGAGACCTTTCCATTTAAACCAAAATGCCTATCTACTTGTAATTGTAAAATCCAATAAAGCTCTCTGTTCTCTATCTTTATAGATAAATCATTTTCTTTATAGCCATAAAATTAAAATAATATTCTCCCTCTACCTACATGGCATATTTGACTTGCAGATTCCTAATGTTCCACCACCTAACATCTCTAATATTTTATTCGTGGTGACTCCTTCTGGTTTTTGATTTTGATTACTTGGATTACCTTGTCGGAAGGAGTCTCTGAGTTCCAGTAAACAGTTCTGATACTTCATCTCTAATATGCTGTCTTATTCATTCCGTAAGGGAACAATCCATCTTCTTGACATAAAAGTATTTACATAGTGAAGCCTGCACTAAATAACTAGATACCATGTAGAACAATTAATCTCTACATTAAATTTATACATTTTACTTGTGAAGGGATGTATAAAAGAACCATCATTGTTAATAAACTGGCCGAAATTACAGCTGACTCTTTATTCATGTGATTCAATAAAACTTAACTTTGTTGCAAATAAGAAAATTGTCAGTGTAAACACCAACAGAATTAAATCATCATATTGGTGCAGATGCATGACCTAAGATGAGTGCGTGAAAACCAGCTACCTGGTGGTTTCAGATAAGTTCTGAAAATCATTCCTTGTTTTTGTAGGGGAATAGTGAACTATTACTTAGCTTAGGTTAAGCAAGAGATTTAAAGCGGTAGCTGCTTCTGGTAAGTTTGTTGAGTCTTTGACTCTTTAACTTACTGTCATGCCTTGCTGCTTAGAAGCAGTGCTTGACACATCTGTTGATTTGAAATTCATCAATGTAGTACAAGTTAAAACAATAGTTAGATGGCTTTGTTGTAAGGGTGCCTGAGTGGATGACATCGGGACATAGGTGCTGAATGTACTATGCATGACTGGATAGCTTTTGTCATGAAACAATAAACTAGTATAATATAAATTAATTTATTTTAGCTATCTGGAATGTTCTGGTGATAGTATGTGGAGGGGGTAAGATTTATCAATGCAGCTAAAGACAGTGGTAAAAAGCATCTGCCAATGGTGACCCACAACAGTTTCCACCAGAGACAATTCATCCATTTGTCCTTCCCTAGTTACAGCTCAGTGAACTGTCAAGGAAGAAATAATTGCTCATTAAAAGACTACCTTTTCACCATCAGTTTATCCCTTACCCCTTACATCTTTTGAGAATAAGAACCAGTTTTTATTATACCATCTACTTCATGGTATGGATGAAATCTAACCAAATATGTTGAAGAACCTGAGTAGAGTTAAGGTAGTGTTGTTAATGTGATTCTTTTATGCTGCTTGTAAGGCAGGAACAGTGTCTTTGAACAGACAGATTGGGCAGGAGGTGGTTTCAGTTTTTAACAATGATGATGATCAGATGATGAAATCAAATCATAATGAATCAGAAACACATTAGCTTCACTGGAAATGTTTATTCCACAGTGTTGAAGAGGAGATTCCAGCTGATAGAATGCTTTTTGTGTTGGCAGGGACATTGCAAAGACCACCCAGTCTATAGAAGAGCAGATGATGGCTTCAGCCTTATTCACCTCTGTGATAGAGGTGGGAATTCTTTCTGTACTTGCTTTTTGGTTATGCAGCTCATGTAGTAAGAGATCTTGAATGTTTTTGCGTTACCAGAGTCACTGACATGATGTCTTGTACTAATATGAATGCACCAAAAGTTGCATTCCTTGAATGGGATTAAGGCGTATCCATTCAAGGTAGGTGTCAAGGTCCAGGAAGAGTGTGTCTTGTCATCACGCATGTTAATGAATTTAATATTAGTATATGAAGATGCATACAAGGATAGGAACATTTCTGACTCTTAGCTGTACAGATCAAGTGTCTTAATTGCAGATGATTTTTTCCCTTTCACCTTAACCTAACAGTGTTATCCTTTGAGCATCAAAACTCGAATAAGAATCAATGCATACTTCATCTCTTTGGTAATATAGAAGATAAACATGTTCTAGGAAAGTTATTTATTGCTTGAGTGAGGATAAACATCCTATCTTCTGTACTTTAAGCTAATGAACAAACCTCTCATGGCACCACAAGATTAATAGCCTCAGTTCCAACAAAATGACTGTAAGCACTCTTTGAATTCTTACTAACAAGAAAAAAATGAAGAAAGGAAGACCTGTGTAAAGATCACAACTTTGGTTATGTTGACAAATCCATATAAGTATACTTTCCCAATAATCAGCTGTGAATAGAGCAGGAAGAGTAAAATATATTATGGAACACTGACTGTAGAAATATGACATTAATTATTATTGGCCTGTCTCATCTGTAAGGCTATGAAAAGTATAATTATTTTGAAATTGATAAATGAGGAGATTGGTAACATATAGATTCCTGACCCAGTCCAGTTCTAATTCATCAAGGGCAGGTCCTCTCTACTTAACCTGGCTAATGTCTTTGAAAAAGTTACTGGTGCAATAAATGGGGGCAAAACAGAGCAGGCTATATTTCTAGACCTTGAAAGGGCAGTCAACACCATCCGACACTCAGGAATAGTGGATAAAGTCTCACAGCCAAATGACAATGCCTGTGTAACTTGTTGGATGGCAAACTAACTCAGAAATAGATCCCAGGAAGGTATGGTTTGTGGCTCTACCTCCTCCAAAGACCTACATTAACTGTGTACCCAGGGTTCTGTGCTTAGGCCATTCCTCTTTGGCATTTGCTTCTTGGAGGTCAAAACTTGTGCAAGAGCTTATGGCTGACCAAGTCAGATGACTGAAATCATGGTAACATCATAAACTCCTCAGGGAGAACCAATAGTCCTTCAAGACAGATAGTCTTGAGCAAATAACTGTGAAAACCATGGACTAAAGCTGAATGGGAAGAAGCATACTTATATCTTTTGGTAAGCAGGCTTTTCCTCTAACTATTACAGTGACAATGCACCCATGCAAATTGAGCTTGTAGTTAGGGACTGGGAAGCTATTTTATCAATAAACTGTCTTTTGATCTTCATATATCCACACTTGTAAAGATGTCCTTTATCACTGCACAACTTATATGTAAATGTATTGTGTCCAGATCCAGAGACGTAATTGTAGCACAGTACTCATCACACATTAGGTGTATTACTGAGTACAACACCCATCGTGGTATGTACTTGTCCAGACACTTGTCACATCTGGAGTGACCACAACAATTTCTCACTAAAAATTTAAGAACCTAAATCATAATAACTATGAATACCTTTTCAAAGCCTTAGCTTTCTTCCCAGTATTATACAGACTACTGAGAGGCAACCTATGCAACACATATAGTGCTTAAACAGACAATATTCTGTTAAAGCTAATACAAATTTAGATGTCTTACAATTATATCACAAACATCAGCTGAAGGGATCATAATCTCTTCTGCAATATACATAGAACATGTTGGAGGTATAGGTGTGTGTCACAGAGAATACTGCGTGTATGGAACCATGTTCCACTCCAGATAAAGCAAAGTACTTGTGTTACTCTGTGCAAACATCATTTTTATGAATGGATGGGTAACCACTAATTCACACCTGGTTTTGCACCCTTGTCACTCACAGATACAGGAAGCCTGTAAATGTCCCAAAGAATCCTTGTTTGGCCCATCTCTGCATTATTCATATCCAAAGACTAAGGGCTCAAACAGCCATGGGGTGCAGATCTTTCCATATCAATAGCCTGGTATGCACCTATGATCTTATAATGGACATTAGATTAAAAGAACTAAAAACAACATAGATACTGACAAAATCCAGTAAGTGAAAACAATGAATAGTGTATCTTCAGTTTTCTCATCGGCTTGGTCAGGGTTAGCAAGATTTTTACATCAGTACCATCAAAAGGAAAAACACAAGCACACAAATAATATGGGTGCATAGGTGTGTACTAGGCTAATGGCCCTGGAGCCTTTACAAGCCTGGCCAATAGAAGTCCCTTGCATTGTGCCGCCAAAAATTAGTTCCCAGTGCCTCTATCAAGTAGAGCTACTGGAGTGGTCACTGGGGTGAACTTTCTATTTCCCATCCACTCATCAAGATTTCTCTTGAAGAAGGTCAGTGAGCTGCTCTGCTTGACATGTATGGGAAGTCTATTTCAGAGCATGGGCAGTCTCTGGGTTAAGAACCTGTCCCTCCAGCATGTTCTGTTGCTTGTGGTAATGAGGTTGAGGTCTCTGCAGCATGTGGTATGGAGGGATTGGGATTCCTTTAGATGTAGCATTTCTAAAAGAACTGGGTCAGACATGGCTTTGTAGGTCAAGCAGAGATCACCTCTTAGTAGACAATATGGGACAAAAAATAGCTGGAATTTTTTGAGCCTGTCCATGAATGACATGGGTTTAAGGCCTAGCATCCTCTTCATGAGGTACTTTTGTCTCTTTCCAGCTGTTGCATGTTTCTAGTAGGGTACATGCCAAATGGGGCATTATATTCAATGATTGGTTTAATGAGGGAAGAGTAGAGAGAGATGATGACCTCTTTCTTCCTGGATGCAAAACCTTTGGTAATGAGATGTACCACATAGAAGGACTTTCTGACCACAGTGGCAATGTGGTGGTTGAAGGAGGCTGTCAACCTGTGCACCCAGATCTCTTATAATGCCTTCAGTGTTCCATGGACTCCCATCATTGTGGTAATTAGTGGGAACTGAGTTTTTCCCAAAGGGGATGACAATGCATTTTTTGGCATTAAGCTTAAGGCAAAGGTTTTGACACCAGTCATTAGTCTCAGTGAGACCTTTCTGTAGGATGTCTACAGCACTTGGGGAATTAATAATGGCTCCCAGCTTGCAGTTATCTGCAAACTTGGTCAGGCTTAGTCACTCTGTGTTGGCCTGGACTTCTGAGAAGTAGATGCCAAACAGGAGAGGACCCAGGACCAATCCCTGTGGGACTCCACTCATGACTGGTCGGCAGTCTGACTTGGAGTCTGCTACTTTCACACTGTGGCTTCTATCTGAGAGCTAATCTGGAACCCACCTCGTGCTATAGGGGTTGATGCCTAGTTTGGTGAGTTTATCAATAATTCCTGAGTGGGGAATGTTATCAAAGGCCTTGGCCAGATCGAGGTAGGCTGTATGAACTGCCTTGCCCTCATCCACAGCTCTGTTGACTGACTCAAAGAAGTCATCCAGGTTGAGCAGGCATGATCTACCTTTCACAAATCCAAATTGCGTGGGACCTAGAGTTTGGAAAATCCCTATATCCTTTTTAATTAGGTCCATGCTGATGCACTTAACAGCTTACATATGAGACTCATCAGGCTAATGGGGTGATAATTCCCAGGATCTGTAGTCACTCACCCTTTATGGAGAGGGATGACTCTAGCAGTGCGCCATTTGGTAGGGACAATGCCTGAGGTGAGGCTGTGATTGAACAGGGCACACAGATGTGGTGCCAGTTCATTTTGTAGTTCATGTAGATCTCATCCAGGGATATTGTTGGGTCCCATAGAAGCTGTATTCTTGACCTTTGATAATGCAACTTTAACCTGTGCTGCAGTAATGCTGGGTGCCAGGCATTCCTCCGGTATTGTGATTGATCCTTTAAGAGGGACAAAGGGGTAAAGTTGGCACTGAATCTGTCTGCAGTTTGTTAGCAATATCTGTTGGCTCAGTATAGGAGGCACCATTGTGCAGTAACTCAGAGCAAATGTGGGTATTGGCATGGAGATTTTTGATAAAACTATAGAAGGCTTTGTGGTTGTTTTTAGTGTCTGCTGCAATTCTGCCTTCATAGCTGTATTTAGAGGTTTTGATGAGAGATCTCAACTTTTTGTTGAGGCTAATAAGGCAGTATTTCCAGTCTTGGGACTTCACCTTTTTCTGCAACAGTTTCTTCCTTCTGTTGTAGAGTTTATTAATGGCAGGGGAACACCCAGATTGGCTTCCTTTTTTGGAGGAGAGCATATTGGCTCTTTTGGGTATGACTAGTTCCATGCATTTATGTACATGTTCGTACAGTGCACTGATGTATGATTTGGCAGTTATGCAGCTATTTTCCATTAACATGGGTGCCGTGAAGTTAGCCACCTCTGTTTTTAGGAGCCGAAAGTCAGCCTTGGAGAAGTTTTTCATAGTGATTACCTTTGTGGGGGGGTGTGGGTGAGATGTGGATTTCCATGGTGATTAGTTTGTGGTCGGATCTAACCAGGGAATAATTGACTATTGGTTTAGAGCAATGGTTGCCCATTTTGCATCCTCTAGTGGGGGTAAGAATAAGCTGTTCCAGGGCATTCAAACTGATGAATTCAAGGAAGTGTTGGACCAATATATTGGTGCATTAGTAGGTTTTCCAGTTGATGGAGGGGTAGTTGAAGTCACCTAGTATGAGAGTGTTGGACTGGACATTAATAGTTTCCAGGGTGCTTAGAAATTTGGACTGAGAGTCTTGGGACATGGTTGGGGACCTATAGCAGGCTACAACCTGAATCACAGTCTTACCCAGTGTTAGTTGTACCTGAAGAATCTCAGATGCGTTATGCTGGGCTACTAATCTGGAGGCGAGCATATCGTTTATGAATATGAAGACACCACCACCTTTGGAACTTCGGTCTATGTTCTGGGGTTGAAAGGTGTGGAATGAGTTATAGCCTGGTAGCACAGGGGTGCTTTCTGCTGATTTAAACCAGGTCTACCTTACAGTACAAATGTTGATGCTCTCCATTTTGAGGAGTGCTTCGAGCAAGTACATCTTGAGATTTAGACTTCTAGCATTGAGCAGCGTGACCCTCAGATTGCATTTATTTATAGCTGTTATGGTGGTAATTTGGTCTTTGGAATATTGCCAAAAAAGGCACTATAGGGGTGGCAAGAGCCGTAGGCAGTATCCAGAAACCCAGGGGTGACAGTTGCAGGTCATCTCAAGCAAAGCATCAAGGTCTGTCAATCATGTCATTCCAATCAGACAGATACTGGATCCCCTTAGAATGATACCAGAAACTTGGCCAATTGTTGAAGTCAATCATTTTCTGCTTGTACTGTGGTATCAATCTAGGTAATGGTAGGATGCTGCTCAGGGCTAGGGTCATACCTGCCTGGGTCACATAATCCAAGATCTCCTCCATGTCTCTTTTCATGTAGTCCATGGAGATGCGTCTCAGGTCATTCACACCCACATGGACAGTGACAGAGTCATACTTGTACTTCTTGTTGAGTGACCTGAGTGCATGTGTTATGTGTCAGATTCTGGCACCTGATAGACAGCTGACTGTTACCTTCTCCTTCTTTAACCTAGTGAATGGGACATCAGTGTGCCTCACTGTCGAGTCACCTATGATTAGTGTATTGGGCAAGCTGTTTTGCCTTAGGGGCTTCGATTGAGGAGCACATTGTGTAGGTGAGCTAAGTGTCTTGTAGTTTGTGCTGTGTTGTGGTGGTCAAGTGCATTTCTGCCTAGGAAGTGTCTGTTGTTTGGGTAGATTTCTATTGAGAGCCTCCATGAAGGTGGGTGCGTGGTTTGTGTTTTTATGTGAGTGCTGTGATGGTGGGTGTTCTGGAGGGCTATGTGTCGCATTTGGTGTGGTGCAGGTGTTGACCTTCTTCTCTTGACCAGCTATTCCGGTCTTGGTTTGAGAGTGCATGGCTTCCAATTTGGATATATAAGTGTGTTTCTCAAAAGTCTGAGTGTTGGGAGGTAAGAGGAGAGGGTTGTCTATGTACATGAGGCAGTGGCTACACTGCCTCAGAATGCAAGTTCAGCAGGTTAAAAGGAGGAAAGCACAGGGAACTGACCTTTAGACATGCCAGGAGGGATGGTCATTATTACTAAGTACTGGAGCTGTTTTCTTATATATTCCTTTTACAGGAAAAATGTCACTCAAGGTGTCTGAGTCTGTACAGAGCACTGCTAAACACTTGAAGGGAAACTAATATGTAGACCCTGAAAATTTAAGGATAAAGTATTTAGGCAGATATTCTGAAGTTAGAAAGAAATCAAGCAGTACTTACTGATAAAATAATGAATTAGCTTGTGAATATATATATATATATATATATATATATATATATATATATATATATATATATATTTTATACACAAATTATATATATATATATATATATATATATATATATATATATATATATATACATATATATATACACACACACACACACATACATAGGTACTTTTTACAGGTTTATTTTAAATAATTTATCTTGCTATGTTGATGCAGTTTACAAGAAGAACTCTTCACCACTTCCTGCATGTTATTATCAGTGGTCAGTAGAGCAGCCAATCCGCACCAATAATATACTTCCTCTAGCATGCAGCATAACGTCAAACTTTTGCATTTCTAGACCAGACTTTAAAAACAACTGTTTTTCAAGTAAGACGTGTCTACGTTTGCTGCCTGCCTTTTAGAGAGTTCAAAAAATGGAAACAGTTATGTTCTTATTCCCACAGTTGAATGTGTTTGGTCCAAAAGAGGAGCCTTACTATAAAATCATCAAATCTGGAGAAAGTGAGGTAGTTAAAAGAGAAAACAATAGCAGGTAAGAAGAAAAATAAATTCAGTGGTAATTCCCTGCATATATTGCTATTTTAGTGAATATTATTTTTTGTTAGTATGCATTGTCTGGTTTAGTCATATCTGTCAGTGTAAATATGATATTGCTGTATGACGTACTTAAGAAAAACATATAGATGACAAACTCTTCCATGCAAAAATACTACTAGCACTTCTCTTTGAACAGAAATATTTTAAGAAGTTATTCCTTTCTTAACTAACATTGCTGCCTTTTCTTTTTCCATGTTCCTTTGACAGATTAGAATAATGGCATAAGATGATTTTTATTATAATAATGCTTTATTGACCTTAAAAATTAGTTCTAAATACAAAGAAATATCAATACGAGCATTTTTCATGCTGGTGAACTTTTAAAGAAGAGCATACTTTTATCTGTGAGAGGAAATAAACATGTTTTGCTTAACTTCTTCCCCTTTCAGTTCAAACATATATTTGCATAACTGCACGGGTAATTTAAATGTACATGCATACACAGATATTATCTATATGCTAGTCTAAATGGTAACTTTATAGTATGTATCCATTTAATTTCTGCAAACTTAATTCAGACAAAAAAGTCTTAATCTCATATGAAAAGAAGTTGGTTTAAAATCATAATAAATTATCAACATTTAATTGCTTTAATGTATTTTCCCTTAGTCAGTTTTTCTCCAGTGCAAGGACATGCTAATGTCTAAGGCACCTTGGATTGAGATCTGAAAGAGAAAGCCAGAGGGTCATTCTGTCAGAAATACAATGCTCCAGCCATTCCAGAGTGAGACATCTGAAGTGATGTAGTGAGATCAGAGATGAAATGACTTCTCATTGTTGCTGCTCAGAGTAGACATGCAGTAACACTTATTGTTTACATATAGTACTTTTGTATAGTGTTTTTTTCTGCTACAAACATGAGACAAATAAAACCTAGACCACCAGGATGAAATTAGCTTAGTACAGGCTCTGTATCCCTCTGAAAGAAATTCCAGTTCTTTTCACATTCTGTGATGAAGGAGTACAGTTGTAAAGCTTTAGGATAAGTAAACAACCAAAGTATGCAAAATTAATAATAATAATAATAATAATAATAATAATAATAATAATACTAATAATTATAATAATAATAATAATAATTATTATTATTATTATTATTATTATTATCTTTTTTCTGTTGTTACTTTGCAACAATAAATAGAATCAGAGTTCTAAAAGTTTGACTGATGCAGGTATGAGATATATTAATAACTGTTTGCATCAGGTTTTTATTTTTCATTATCAAAAGTATACAATTTGCATTGTTAACCATATTGAGTGCCTAGCATGTCAGAATGAATGGATATTTAAGTCTGATGGTAGATCACTAGTGAATTGTAACACTCAATACATAGCAAAAAATCTCTGGCATTCACATATATAATTTAATTAAAAAGGCAGTATTGAATATGTCTTATTTTCAATATGGGAAAACTGCATTGCTCTTGGTATGTGATGAATGAATCTCTGCCAGCATTTGTCAATTAATGTTTAATAACTATAGATGTGGAGATTCATTGACAATTAAGGATGATGGTTTCTATATAGTATCAATCAGTAATAGTGAAGATTTTTCTAGAATAATCTATTTTCCTCCATCTACTCTAATTTCCTTGCAAAGAATACTATCTATTTAATTTTTGTGGCTGCATTAATGCAAACTTGCATATGTCTCTTAAGTCTATAACTACGTTCAAATGAATTAAGTTAGAAATGTATGCAGTGTTCTCTCTCCCACATTCTTATTAATTAAGTATGCTCTCTAGTGGGAGTTGATAAAGACGCCAGCTATTTAGGTAGTCTCATTCTGAGTTTCATTTTTCTAGAGTAAGTAATAAGCCAAATTAACATTAATTGAAATATGCACAGTAGACCTAAAAAAAGTGGTATTTTACCCGTTCAAGTAAATGTACGTGAAATATTTTTAGACTGCCAGAAATAAACATATTGCCTGTTTATTTGCAAAGTGCTGCATTTGCTAGCTTCCCTATTTTTGTAGAAAGTATGCTAGCTGGTTAAGTGATTGCCTGGGTATCTATAAACACAAATGTGTGCTAAACAGGATGCATGGTTATTTTTTTCCAGAGCTAAAGAAAAAAGAAATCGACTCAGCCTACTTCTTCAGAAATCTGAGTATAATGAGAATGATGATAGCAGCAATAAAGCAGAGAAATCTCCAAAATCAACAAGGTAAACTCCATTGATGTACCTGTTTGATTTCAGAATGTGGACTAATATCTGTATTTTTCTGGCAATTACACATTTTAATGAATTAATATGTTAAACACAAATTAACTTCAGCAGCCATAAGGACATTTGTGTTATTCAAAACAATAGTTAAAAGCATAAGTAGATATGTCTTAGTCATAAAACAGATGCCTGTTATACAGTCTATAAATGATGATATTAGTGGGTATTACAACAAAAATATCCCTGTATAATTTGTTTTTTGAATATGCAATTTTCTTTGTATAAAAATATCTTGAAAATGTACTGCAATATACAAATGCAACTAGTGGTTGTCATTTGGTAAGTCTGTTTTTGTGAAGAATCATTATAGAACAGATAGTTAAGTCTTTGAGTCATCAGACAGCCATGAGTAGGATTTCTTGTCTGTCTTGCAGGATGTATTACACAAGACAAGTCAAGAAATGACTTAAGACAACGCCTCCCTGCATCCTCCCCCTAAAAAGAAGCACTTCTCCTTTACAGAACTAGCTCAATTAAAAAAAAATAACATAAAATATATCAGTTTACTGCTAGAAAATCTTCTTGATGTCAGCTTTGAAAAGCTTATTGAATCTGTATTGCTAATAGATTTGAAATAAATATGTCGTTGTTTTGATGCATACCAGAAACAGAAACTTTAGAAACTGAACTTTAAAATCAGATTTGCTTAATATAATTTAATTGTTTTGCTTGATATCAGTGTGTCCTTCAATCACCTTTCTAGCCTTGGTTCCAACATTTTGGCTTTGTCCATATTTCTTATGGTAAGAGGTCTAACCATAGACTGCCATTAGGCTAGTAGAAGGAGACATTACAGAAACAAGTTTCTAGACATTTATTCATTTTTTTTTATTTATTGGGAAAGTCCAACTGGTAACAAAACCAATTTTCAATAGAGGCTCAAGGAGGAATGCTCCAGATGCATGTTTTTGTACGATGGGAGGAAACCATAGAAAACCCACATAAACACAGGGAGGACATGCAGACAAGGCATCCCAGCCAAGAATCAAACCAGAGAACATCTTATTGTGAGGTGATGATATTACCATTGCACCACTGTGTCTTAGGTTTGCTAGTGACATGTTTGTTTATTGTACCCAAATTGAATTCTAGGTGATATAATTTTTCAAATTCCTATGAAGTTTCTCATTTCAATCTCTGCTTATTATATACCTTACATCAAATTCAGATTCAAGTTAAAAAGAACACTTCAGAATTTGTCTTAGAAGACAAAAGAAATGAATGCAGAATGAATGGCTAAATGAGTAAACAAAAAAGGGCATTTCACAAGTTTGTTTAGTACATTTTATTCTCATTTCAAAGCATTGCTTCTGGTAGAGAAAGTTAACTTCATTAGCTTTGTCTCTTCTTATTCTTGTGTCAAACTGAGAATGTTGTTTATAACGTTATATGAGCAGGGTTCAAGAATGACATTGTTTTGTTATCCTTTGTCGCATCATAAACTTGTCAATGTGGTATATATGTTATTTTCTGTATTATAAAATTCAGTATTATAAAATTCTGAAATTAAGAGTTGCCACAACTTGGAGATTAGAACAAAATAATGACTATAGACGACAAAGGCCTACAAAGTGGGTCTATGTTAAATGTTCGGACATCCAAAATGTTGAACATTACATGGTCGAGGCCAAATGTTCAACATCAAATAAAAAAAAGGAAAAACAGAAAAAAACACTTTAACAGTGTAGGCAGGGGGACAAGCACCCCTGCTCCCCCCACACCCCCCTACTTAAATATATCAACTCCAAGACCGCACTTCAGTGCAGAAAATGGAAATTCTGCCTATCTGCCCCATACAGCACCATTGAAAGTCTATCTTCGAGCACTCAAAATTTCGAACATTTGGTCTCGACCATGTAACATTCGAAATTTTAAGTGTTCAAAGATTTAACAGGTACCCTACAAAGTGTGGGTGGAAGGGACAACTGCCATAAAATGTAGTCAATAGTTCATTTTCCTGCTGTTTTATTTTATTTTTTTTCATGTTTGATCTTTTAATTTCATTATTCATATTTCTAAGATTAAGATGCCACTCTTTGACAAATACAGATTTGGATTCCATGACTTCTATCACTATGACATATGATAGGCAACAGTTACTGTCGTCAGATCTTCTCCACTGCCCATGATTAACTAATTGTAGCTAAAATTTGATGACCACCAGGAGTATGATCAATCCAGCCAAACTACTGGTACCAAACTGAGTAATAAAAAAAAAGGGGGACACAATATAAATCATTAAGCAACTTACTAAGTGCAGTTTGGCCAAGTAAGCATGCAAAATGCAG
>NC_056744.1:748352506-748470006 GCF_019279795.1 Protopterus annectens
TGCTGTTTACAAGTGCTCACTCCCGCTAACCCCTGCTCTCATTTCTTTGACAGAAAGTAAATGGGGAGATAGGAATGTGGTGATAAAGGGTGCACAAAGAGGGGAATACAGTAGGGAAACCAGCTCGGGATGTACAGGATGGGTGTGGAGAGGGTCCATAGCTGCCCATTTCTTTACCAGCAACAGCTGTGCATATGCAATACATTAGGAGGGATAGTTGAAACATTCCACCCCTGAGAGAGGGGTGAGGACAACTAAGTGTGTTGTACTACCAATTATGAATATCAGGCACATGCACTGTTTGTGAGCTGCTACACTGTCATTAGTACGTTACTCACTTCTGAACAGTTTGTGGTTTGTTTGTGTTGACATTAGCACAGTCTGCTCAGAACAACTGGACATATTTCACTACTGTGTATGCCTACCTACACCCTTGGTTGTGCCTGATTACACGGGTATATAGTACCTTTGGTTAGGGGTGCAGAAGTGCAGAGTGCATTATTTATTATCGTGTGATGTTTATCTTACTGAACATGCAGAGTTGCTGTGTACCTGTAAGTCTATGAAGGCTAGTAGTCTGTCTGAGTAGCTCCCACCTGTGGACATATCCAGATGGTAGACAGAGGTCAGCCTAGTATTCTTTGACTGTGCACCACAACAGTCTTTTCAGCACCTGAACAATGGCATTGTTACAGGTGGTTGCTAGCAGTACATGGCTACATCCTTTGATATTTCTATGTTATACTTCCACATAAGGGCATGCTTGTGGGATTCATTCTACAGCTATTTGCAGAGTGTGCAACAGCAGACAAGCTGATATGCCTGTGTGTTTCTGACTCTTAGAGGCCTCAGATACTCTCACGTATATATATGAACAGCCTCAGGGAAAGGTACATATAACTGGGATACACCTGTGATATATTTCAGACATTTTGCAGTTCAGACTTTGGGGGATTCAGAGCATATGTATTACTACACCTTTTCTGACGTGCAAGCAGTGTCTACTCTCACTTATTGACATTTGTCATTAAGTGAGATTCCACACCTTTCTGCCTACTGTTAGTACATTTCACAGGGAGTCAGAGGGGCACAGCTAACATTTGTTTACAAATCAGGGTCATCACTGTAGAGCACTCACTGTTGGGAGGTCTGGCCTGTGACCTATGCAAATATGCCAGTGTTTACCCTGCTCTGATACTGTGTGGGGTTTGTAAGGTGCTACTGTAACCTAATTCCCTACTAGCATGGCTGATTCTCTTTTCACAGTCATGTCATGCAATTCCTCAACACCTGCTGGTTAAGGCCCACAGAACAAGAATTGTGTTATGCCATTCCTATTTTCCCTTTACATTCACTCATGGTAATGCATGATATATTGCTTTCAGCACTAAGTTATTATATATCTGCTGTGGTGTAGTGGTACTTCATGCAGACTGGTGAGTCCAAGGTCCCGGGTTTGAGACTGACAAGGGTATATTATTTTGCTGCTGAGCAGTACAAGGGCCTTGTCATACAGAGTGACTAAGGCAATTTTAAGCAGTTGTAAGTGGGTTTGCGTGGGTTTATGCAATGCTTAACAATGCTTAGCTAAGCGCACACAAGCTCACACTCGCGCACCCCTGCTAACTACTGCTCCCACTAACCCCCACGCTAAATTCTTTTAAAGAAAAGAAAATGGGGAGATAGGAAAGTGGTGAAAAAAGGGGCACAAAGAGGGAAAGACAGTAGGGAAACCAGCTTGGGATGTGCAGGATGGGTGAAGGGAAGGTCCACAGCTGCCCATCTCTTTACCAGCAACAGCTGTGCATATGTATGAAATTTGGTGTGAAATTTGAAACCTTCCACCCCTTAGAGATGTCTGAGGACAACAAAATATGTTGTACTGCCAATTAGAATTATCAGTTTACATGTCCAGTGGACATGTGTGTGAATTGGGCAGCTATGTATGGGGCATAATTTTTTTTGGGAACAGATTGCCCTTTTTTTTTATTTTTCTTTTTTTCAGGTGAGAGTGGAATGTGAGGTAGAGGATGTAGGTATATTTGGGGAGGTAGGTTGGGGAGGTAAACAGACAAGACAAACAAGATGCATCCAGGGGTGGAGTTTGACACATGGGGTGGGTGAACACAATTGACGGGGAAGGTTGTTTGGAAATCTCAAGCCCATGAGCCCACAGATGGTAACAGTGGAACTGAGATCCCCACCCATGGGCAGTCACCACTGCACATTCACAGCCCCGAGAGTGGCTGTGCTGGGGGCTGAGTAGGACAGGCAGGCTCACCCAAGAGATGTGTCACTCTTGCTTCAAGCTGGCGTAGAGGATCAGTGACTGAATGCTGGATCTCCCTACGCACCACAACCCGGACCCTTCGAAGGGTGACAGGTGGCCCTTCTCCGCCCACGCTTGCAGGGGGGGGACGAGCCCCATCCCCTGCAGTGCTCCCACCCGAAGGTGGCACAGGACTAACGGAGGAGGGGAGCCCAGGCTGGGCACCGGAGCTGCTGTTGCCAGGTGCACTCGCCAACTGAGGAGGGACAGGTGGATCTGCTGGGACCGGCTTTCCCATACGTTCTGTGATTAGGTGTGTTTAATTACAACATAAACAACAGCATTCCAGATTAGTTGTAACAGCATGCAGTAATATTCCCATTAACCCAACACACCAAGGTTCCAACAGTTGAACAGCAAGCATAACACATGCATATATTGAACGAAAGTGGCTATTCCAACAGCATGCAGGGATGTTTGGTAGCAACAGGCCACCATGAACGTGATGTTTGAACAGGGCACATGCATCAACATCAATGCAAATATTTATAAAACAATAGGACATATGTCCCAACAAATATTTAAGGTTACACATAAGCATTGAGGTGTGGAATTGCATGGTTTATGCACATACGGTCGGGTGTAGAAAAAACCTTGGTTAACATCTTATAATGACCTTTTTGTCTACACTACATTCCCAGTGACTGCAAGTGTATATCCCCTACCTGTATTATTACACTTGCCACCATACATTAGGTTGTGTCATGGGTTTGGCTAGTTCAATATATGCCTGACCTATATCTGACATACTAACTGTCCAGGATGCAGATGTTACTGCTACATACTTCTTGTTTGCATTTATATTTCTTTATCTACATATCTGGGATGTGTTCACATGACATTTTCACTTCGATTTGTACAGAACCCTGCATTTCTTAACACACACTCACATTTCTGGTGAATAATTACATGCTACATGTGTGCCAGGTTTACTTATTCATGCCAGCCAGTAATTGACTATTGTGGACTGTATATATGTTTCACAGCTACTAGCACTTCCATCACCCACTTTATATGGGACTGCATAACTCTGGGTTGCCAGCACATTTTCAAACAGTACTGTTTGTATAATGCAAGGGTACAACAACATTTCAGACTCTGTGACACAGACACACTCTGGGTTTTAGACCTTTATTAATGACATTGCACACTTTTCCACAGGCTCACTCCTTTATTTGTTTTAACGGTGTTTATGGCAGACATGTTCAAGACATATTATACCTTTATTAATAGGTTAGAACAATCTTTTTTCAGGCTCACTCACTTATGTTATATGACAGTGCCTGCAGAGATATTATTCCAGACATATGTTACCTTTCTTAATGGGTTACTACACTCTTTTTCTACCTCTCTGACGTTTTTATCTGGCAGTACATGCAGAGGACTTATTCAGGCAATTCTATGGCTGTTTTATTGGACTACAACACTTTCTTTCATGCTCTCTCCCATAGTTTATATAACAATACATGCAGAATAATCACTAACCTGCCTGGTGGCGCAGCCTTAGCAGCCTATCAGCATAGGCTTGCTGATTCGTAGCACGGTCACCTGCAGCTGTAAAGTAAATGAAGGGATATTGAGACATACCTATCCGTTATACATACTTCAATATCAATTCTTACATATTGCATTCCATGGCTACATATTTAGTTGTGGGGCATTCTGCATCCCACGGGCCTCCTGTATCCACTGGTTCAGGTGGTCCTGCTTTCGTCTCTTCAGGTCTGCATAGTGGTGACGGACCTGCTCACCAGTCCAAGGAATGCCTGTGGCACTGGTGAGGTCAAAAGCTAACTGGTTCCAAGCCTCTGCCTTGTACTCCATCCCTTGGAACTGGCCCTGCAGGAGTCTTGACTCGTGATGGGGAAAAGGAGCCAAACCATGTATTTGGACTCCTCGATGCCCCAATGTTGCGCTCGGAAGCGTGAACCCTCTCCTGCTCCTGCTATTCTGACTGCAAATGTGAGCTACAATCAGTTATGTCGAGTATTCCCGCCTATGGGGCTTAAATATGGCGCATTTCCCGCACTTTTTTGTGATTGGCCATTTTGTAAAATTCTCGGCTGACTGCAGACCTGCTTAGTAATGGTTAAACTACCATTCATAAGAATATGACTGTTAATAGTGGCTTAGTGGTTCTGTACTTTGATTATGATGCACAGGGTCCTGGGTTCGAACCTTGTTGTTCTTTTATTTTAATACTGTCTAGACAGGCTAGGGGGTGTGGATGCGTTTAAGCAACTTAGCTCTACATTGATCCCCGGTGCCCTATGGTGCCCTGGTTGGCGCAGCACGCACGTCCGCTCAAACACATTGTGCTGGGTAAAGCACTATTAAACTATGGGCAACTCTGTTTAGCTGGGTAAAGCGCTATTTAACTATGGGCACCTCTGTTTAGCTGAGTAAAGCGCTATTAAACTATGGGCACCTATGTTTAGCTGGGTAAAGCGCTATTAAACTATGGGCACCTGTGTTTCGCTGGGTAAAGCATTGCTTAACAGCAGGCTATTATATATCTGAGTCCTTTAAAAATATATATTTTGTTCACTGATACATTGGCCATGTCACTGCTTTTAATAAAATTTTAATCATATATGTCTGTTATTATTTCAAATACTGTATTATTTCAAATACTGATTTAAAACATAAATAAGAAGTGGAGTGGTGCAATTCGAACTGTGAATGCCTCCTTTTTGTGCATACACTCTACCATTATGCTATTGCAATTTGGTGTGATTTGCATAAACATTCTTTCTTATGCTCTTCCATGTCGGAATTGCTAACTACGGCTAATCAATGGGCACACCCGCGCACACACGCGTAAATACGGGCAGCTATATCATGGGTTAAAAAAAATAATAATAAATATTTTACTTTTTATAACTGTGATGGTGGTTTACAGTGTCAGGGAGTGTGGTGTTGGGTGCAAGTACATTTGAGCGAACTCACTCTTGTGTGTTGACATTTTGCTTTTACTACACTTGCAGGGGCGTGGACATTTAGACTGCTCGGCAGTCGGACATGCCCCCTGTTTTCATACCTGGTCCGTGTAAGAGTTACGGATGAGTCAGCGTGCCCTCATGAATATTTATGGCACACTGATGTCATACCATTCAACTGCAGCCTCCGAGTAAGACTTATTAAGTCTTACACGGAGGATTCGTGAATCCGGGGGAGAGTCTGTCACAAAAGAACAATATGATCAAAGGCTGTCTACAAGTAACAATGTGTACTCTATAAGAAGCTTTCTTCTGGCTCACAATTTCACCAGAATTTATGCAAATGTTGAGTTAAGCAAAAATCCATATATTTTAGATATTTTAGGTAGGAGTTTCCTTCAAATTGTTAAGAATCATCAGAGCGAAGTGAAGTAGTAAAATGCTCTATAAGGCCCCTCATCCGAAGAATGCAAATGCTGATATATTCCCTCAATCCACTTCTGTCTTAAGAAGTGTGAAGTTGGCTTTTGAGAAGTTTTTTATGATGGTTTCCCTAATTGGGGCTGGGGGTAGGATGTGGATGTCTAGGCTGATTAGCTTGTGGTCGGGTCTGACCAACGAGGAATTGACCTCTGGTGTGGAACACCGGTTTCCCATGTTGGTGATGATCAGGTCTAGGATATTGCTGCCCCTGGTGGGGGTGTGAATAAGTTGATCCAAGGCGTTGGAATTTATGAATTCTAGAAAACATTGAGCAAAAGAGTTGGTACATGAGTAGTTTTCCCAGTTAATGGTGGGGGTAGTTGAAATCGCCCATTATTAGGGTGTTGGGTTGTACCCTAATACTTTCCAGTGTATCAAGAAATGAGGAGTGTGAATCCTGGGGCATGGTGGGGGGTCTGTAGCAAGCTACAATTTGTATTGCGGTCTTGCCCAGAGTTAGTTGCACTTGGATAATCTCGGATGCATTACGCTGTGCAACTAGCCTGGAGGTGTGGATATCCTTAATGAATATAGACACGCCTCCACCTTTAGTGCTTCTTTCTGGGTTAGGTGGCCGAAAGGTGTGGTATGAATTGAAGCCTGGTAATGCAGGAGTGCCCTCTGGAGCTTTGAACCAGGTCTCTGTCACTGCACAGATGTCAGTGTTCTCCATTTTAAGGAGTGCCTCGAGTGAGTGCATTTTGAGGTTTAGACTTCTAGCATTGAGTAGCATTACCCTCAGATTTTGCTTGCTTGTACCTGTTATGGTGGTGAATTTGTCATTTGAACCTTGGCTAAAAAAGGCACTATAGGGGTGGCAAGAGTCTTAGCCAGTATCCGGAATCCTAAGGGCGACAGGTTCAAGCCATCTCTGGCAAAGCATTGTGGACTGTCGATCATGTCGTCCCAGGCAGACAAATACTGGATCCCCTTAGAATGACACCAGAAGCTTAGCCAATTGTTGAAGTCAATCATTTTGTCCTTGTACTGTGGTATCATTCTGGGTGATGGCAGGATGCTACTCAGGGTTAGGGTCATACCTGCCTGGGATACAAGATCGGAGAGCTCCTCCATGTCTCTTTTCTTGTAGTCCAGGAAGGTACATCTCAGGTCATTCACACCAACATGGACAATGACAGTGTCATATTTGTACTTATTGTGGAGTGACCTGAGTGCATGCATTATGTGGCGGATCCTGGCACCTGACAGGCAGCTGACAGTAACTTTCTCCTTGTTTAGTCTAGTGAGTGGAACATCAGTGTGCCTGACTATAGAGTCACCTATGACTAGAGTGTTGGGTACGTTGTTATGCCTTATGGGCTGTGGTTGAGTGGCACACTGAGTTTGTGGGCTATGTGTCATTTGGGTTGTGTTGGGGGGTGGAGTTTGCTTGCGTTTATGCTTTGGATGTCCCTGATGCTTGAGCAGGATTTTATTGAGAGCCTCCGTGAATGTAGGTGTGTATTTTGTGTTTCTATGTGTGTTCTTGGTGGTGTGGGTTTTGAGGGACTATGTGATGAGTGTGGTGTGGTGCAAGTATTTACCCTCTCATCTTGACTGTCTAGTCCAGTCTTGGGTGAAGAGAGCTTTGCTTCCAGTGTGGCTATATAAGTGCATCTCTCACAGGTTGTAGTGTTGGGTGTTAGGAGGAGAGGGTTGTCTGTGTACATGAGGCAATTGCTGCATTGCCCCAAGATGTCCAGATTCATCAGGTAGACAGGAGAAATCACTGGGAGCTAACCCTTAGACATGCCTGGATAAGTGCTTATTTATTAAGTACTAAAAACTGCTTTCCACTAGACAAGTGAGGAAAGTTGAGTGCTGTAGTAATTTGCAGCTTATGTAGTGCTTACAATGAGTTCTGAACAAGTGCTGAGTTCAAAGAAACAGATTTGAGTGCTGAAACTAGAAAACTGGCTAGTTATAAGAGAAAAAAAAACTAAGCTAGAAGGCTTCCCTCCAACACAGAAGGGCTTGGGGGCTCAGAAGCCTACAAACAGTCTATACCACTTAACGGGAAAGGCAGGAAACAAGCTTAAATTTTTTTTTCTTCTGTTTCCCAGATGCTCTCTTTGTGTAGTGCCTGAAATCAGAATATGATCTCACTGCACTCAGTTGAGTGAGCAAATGAGATGGGCCCAGAAGGAGTATCCAAACACAAATTTACAAGAGGGGCGGGCAGTTTCAAGGCCACTAAGATCTGAAGAGCAGAGTCAAAACTTCCAGTTCAGTTAATATTCCTGCAACACAGTTAAATCAATTTAAATACTGTATTCTTTGAAAAAAAGTGCAGATAAAGGTACTTAAATTCTCTTATACGTCCAGTTGAATACAGCTAGATCTTAGCCAGCCAAAGCTGAGGTTTTTAAGCAGAAAATATTTCAAACTGTACCACTTAAATAGGCAAGGACAGGAAATTCAAAGAATGTGGCTACCCCACACCTGTAATTACTAACAAACAATAAAATTCAGCAAGCATTGACTGACGAGCAGAGTCAAAACTTCCAGTTCAGTTAATATAGATTCCTGCAACATAGTTAAATCAATTTAAATACTGTATTCTTTGAAAAAAAGTGCAGGTGAAGGTACTTAAATTCTCTTATACGTCTAGCTAAATACAGCTAGATCTTAGCCGGCCAAAGCTGAGGTTTTTAAGCAGAAAATATTTCAAACTGTACCACTTAAATAGGCAAGGACAGGAAATCAAAGAATGTGGCTACCCCCACAACTGTAATTACTAACAAACAATAAAATTCAGCAAGCACTGACTGAAGAGCAGAGTCAAAACTTCCAGTTCAGTTAATATATATTCCTGCAACACAGTTCAATCAATTTAAATACTGTATTCTTTGAAAAAAAGTGCAGATAAAGGTACTTAAATTCTCTTATATGTCCAGTTAAATACAGCTAGATCATAGCCAGCCAAAGCTGAGGTTTTTAAGCAGAAAATATTTCAAACTGTACCACTTAAATAGGCAAGGACAGGAAATCAAAGAATGTGGCTACCCCCACACCTGTAATTACTAACAAACAATAAAATTTAGCAAGCACTGACTGAAGGGCAGAGTCAAAACTTCCAGTTCAGTTAATAAATATTCCTGCAACACAGTTAAATCAATTTAAATACTGTATTCTTTGAAAAAAAGTGCAGATAAAGGTACTTAAATTCTCTTATACATCCAGTTGAATACAGCTAGATCTTAGCCGACCAAAGATGAGGTTTTTAAGCAGAAAATATTTCAAACTGTGCCACTTAAATAGGCATGCATTTTAATGGAAAAGTCCGATGGGTTCTTCAAGTGTCCTTTATTATTATTATTTATTATTATTATTATTATTATTATTATTATTATTATTATTATTATTATTAACAAAGCACATGACTTTATGCATAGTGGTGAGCACACTTTGTTCAACCTGAAGGAAATGATTTGTTTTTGTAGGATATAACACATGTCCCTTTATACCTATTTGGTTTATTACTTTGATCAGTAGTTAGAATTTTTTTCTTTTAGCACTGTAGTTACTGTAATGCCATTGTTTAATCTGAAGGGAAACCAGACCGATTTTAACATGTGAAAATATACACGTTCTTTTTCAAACAGGTTTCTTATCCAAATATGAAGTAAAATTTGAGTGTAATGGATCCAAGTTTAGTTTTGGCTTTAGGGGTAATCTAGACTAAATAGATATGTGCTCTTTGTATACCACATGAAATAGTGAAAATTCAGTTCCTTTGATTTTTAGGTCACTGAAAAAGACATATCATCTTCCATTTTCTCTAGTAAACAAAAATTATTATGTTACTTTTTCTTTTGTCTTTAGAATCAACTTATTCTAAAATATTATTGTGTTTTCTTCAAAAGAAAGTAAGTTTGAAGTTCTTCCTATTATACCCGTCCACCTGATTAACTTTAAAAAGCTACTCTTCTTTGTTATACATTGGGCCGGATTCATGAAGCCTTGCACGGAGTCTAAGAGTAGAGTAAGACTCCAGCAAGCCAACATGTCTGCAGAGCGATCCAGGAACAGCCGGCAGGGGTGTGCAAGAGAGCTCCTAAAACGACTCTTGCACGGACAGGGTTAGTTTATGCAAATTACCTCATTTACTGCTGAAAGCTATGCAAATGAGGTAAATTTGCGATCCAGAAAACACTAACCTGTCCGAGTAAGAGTAGTGTTATTTGTAGAAATGTACTCGGTTGGTAACTGAGTACCATTCTGCAAATCGCAAAACGGAGCAATGACAGCTCCAAATAAAGGATGCATCCAGTTGAGGAAGCATGCCAATGGCGAAATATAAGGCCATTGGCATTTATATGTGTTGCAAAAATTTTTAAAAATTAAAATATTTTTTTTCCCCGATCCCCGATGTTTAAGGGTAGTGCAGCGTCGCCCAAACTTGTGGCACTCTAAAAAACAAAAAAAAAAATTTAAAGGCAAAAATAGGGATTTTATTCAAAATATTCACCTGCCATGCAGGTGAATGGCAGGCTGAAGACAACATGGCTACTGAGTAGTGGTTGCTAAGGGGGGAAGCTCAGTCTGAGAGATGTAACCAAGCATTAGTAGGCAATCCTATGCAAATGAGCATAAGTATAGTGAATCCCAAATTTCCCTGCCATGTGAACCATGTCCATAGAGAGTAAGAGTAGGATTAGGGGAGTAACAGAGTAGAAGATAGGTGACATCATGAGGCGGTATATATCAAAAAGACTTTAAGATTATTGGAGCAGAGTGGCATGTGGTTAGTGTGAGTTACTCAGGACTGGAAGAAGCGTGTCTACAGTTGTCTAAACTGAAACCCAGAAATCGAAGGTGTACGCCATGGCTATCACTGAAGTTTCTTGCAAAGCTGCTAACACTGTGTGCGTGCGTGTGCGCGCCTGTAAACCGTATTAAGCCTGTGTAAGCCTGTGTGCTCGTGTGCGCTCGAGTGCGTGTGTTTGCATGATGCTGCCCCCTTTGGAAACAGAAAAGGGAAAAGGAAGGAATGGAAGTAGTAGGAAGTTAACCAAGGAGAACTAGCAGAGCTGCCAGGTGAAATCAATCAGAATCAGCCAATTACACAGGCAGTGCACTAGCCTAGCCCAGCCCAGCATTTAAAACTCTGCAAACAACATTCCCCCATGTATTTCTCAGAAACACTGCAACACTGCAGTCTACAAAGAGAAGTGAAAACTTAAAAAGCTTAACTGAGACAAAAGAATGTTAGGGGCTGCCATTGCTATTATAAGGCGACATGTGCAAATTGCTGAGAGTGGTGCCATTGCGAATGCTGCTGAGCAACCCACAGTGAGGAAATGGAGAAGAGTGTACAGACCCAGGGTAACCTACCAGAGGCTACATGAGCTGGAAATAGTGGAGCGCTATAGAGTGGACAGAGAGCTCCTGCAGCAAATTGTTGAGCTGTGCAGGCCACGCCTCACACACAGAACCAACAGAGGCGAACCCATCCCAGTGGAAACCAAGGTATGTGTCGGCCTAAGAATACTAGCAACAGGTACCTTCCAGAGACCAACTGGTGATATGATGGGGATTTCACAGGCATCAGCATCCAGGGTACTGCACCAGTTCCTGAATTCCATGTCAGCACATGTCGGTGATCATGTATATTTCCCCAATTCCCGTGAGGTATTGGCCAGCAATATGCATCTCTTCCAGCAAATAGCGGAATACCCTGAGGTAGTGGGTGCAATTGACTGCACGCACATACACATCAAAGCACCAGCCGGTGAGTGGGGTAGGACCTACATCAACTGCAAGGGCTTCCACTCCATCAACTGCCAGGTCGTGTGCGATGCCCAGGGCATAATACTGAATGTGTGTGCTGGTTGCCCTGGAAGCTACCACGACTCTCATATCTGGCATCTGATGCAGCTGTACCAGACATTTGCCAATGGGGACATCCCTGACGGTCACCTAGTGGGGGATGCTGGATACGCACTGGAGCCGTGGCTGATGACACCCATCAGAAATGCACACACACCTGAACAAGAACTCCATAATGAGGCACACGCACAAACACAAAATATAATCGAGTGTGTGTTTGGGATGCTCAAGTCACGGTTCCGGTGCCTGGACACATCTGGTGGAGCCTTGCAGTACTCACCAACTACATGTACCCAAATTGTCATGGTATGTGCCATGCTACACAATATGATCCTGTGTAAACAGCTGCAGCAGGAACAGCATGGGGCAGGGCCAAACAGCCCCCCACCATTGCCAAGGCCTGCACAGGCACAGCGTGACTCGGAGGAGGAACAACCTGAGCCTGCCCCAGTAGGCAGAAGGAGGCATGCCCAGTATGCCTTGGCCTTGGCAAAGAGGCAACGTATAGCACATACACTGGCTCAGTAGGAACCCTGGAAATGATACCTCCCTCTGACTCACACATAAAATAATAGGGATGCCTAACATGACACTACCTGTTTCCAAACATGTATAGGGAGTGTAGTATGTGCATCCAACATAGGCAGCCCTGCAGCACCACCGAGGCATGATTGCCATGTTTTAAGCAATATAAAGCAGTGCTAAGCAGCTTTTACCAATATCTAGTATATGTAAACAAAATTGCTCGTGCCAATTAGCGCAACATTGGGCAACGTTGGGCAAGGCTGGCCAAAGTTGAGCTAAGTCAGTTAAACATGCTCATATCTGCTGTACTGTTCCTTAAGCAGTCTGGTCTGCCCAGCATGGCAATAAAAATCAATGACAGGGCTCGAACCCAGGATACTTTGCACTGTAGTCACAGTACTGAATCACTACGCCATGATAGCATTTCAATAGCACAGACACAGCAGGACAATTGTACACTAATGCAAACACAAAGAAATGCAGTATCATGCCCCTAAAGAGGCAAATGGATAACCTCCCCCACACACCTATGCAGACAGAGAACATCAGGCTAGGCGGTGTGATGTGGGTTGTGAAGTCGCAGTGTAATATACGTGACATTGGATGCCAACATCTCTAGTACAGTAGTATGCCTCAAGCCACTATGATAGGCAACAGTGTAGACTGAAATGGTGTTCTGTACATAACAGTGCAGGCATAGCAAATGTGTATAAGTGTCAGGTGAAACCCACATCCTATGTACACCCACAGTAACAATCAGGTGTGCCCCTGGGTAGAAATGTACAAAGAATAGCTGTTCCCCCTGTATGTAGAAATGTTGGTAAGTCTAATCAAAGTGTCGCATGGAAGCCCTGCAGGCACAGCATGATCCCTGTTGATCTATGACACAAAGGTGAGCCCTGCTGTAAAAATACAACTTGATTTTCCATACACATATAGTATAAATGTCTATACTGGGCATGCTCACACACTCCAACAAATGTAATGGAATCCATTCAGCATCACACTGAAAGGTCATACTGAGCATGCTCATACACTTAGGCTAAATACGGATGTGATAATTAGGTATCTATGGACAAATGTGGATAGTCATCTCTACTTCCAGAAACACATTCACAAAGTGGTTGGAAAATCATGCTATGTGTTCATACAAACTGCCAAGGTCTGTGCACGTAGGTCAAAGGAGGTTCCCACTACTCAGCAGTCATCAGACCTGTCAGAGAGTACCACAACACACTTGCGATAAATCCGACTAGGCACGTTCAGCAGCTAGAAAGACCAATGAAGTACCTTAACAAGAGGATTACTGGCCTCAAATAGCCACCCCATGTAACAAGACTGAATGTAACCCAATCTGTACTCTGTGGCATACTGTCTACTCAGGAGATCTCTGCCCAACAGACAGGTTCATGTCATGCTTACAGTCAAATCTGTTCTGAGTTACAGCTCAATGGCAGTAAATGTACAGAGCCAACTGATATTGCCAACATCCTGGTAGATAGGATCACTGTTAACTTTACCCCCCTCACACCCATGAAAGAGCACATCTCCATAATGGAAGACAGCAAAGTTGCTGTCATCATGGCTGCACAGGTAATAAACACTCTCCAAAGCCAGTATCACAGCAGCCATGTGACCAGATAACTTCCCAGGCTGTGTAGTATCTACTTCCTTGAAGTAAACATTAACATGGCAGGTCTGTGGCAGCTAAATTTACCAGAGGACTGCAAACCAGGAGTCATAATGGTAAACACAAAATATGTGGACATCCTACAAAAGGGCCTCACTGGGTCAGATGGCTGTTGTCAAAGCCATGGGCTCCAGCTCAATGACAAAAGGTGCATTGTCATCCCCTATGTTAAAAACTCTGTAGCCAAGAACTACAACAGAGTTGGTAGTATACTTCACACTGAAAGTGTGACAAGGGACCTTGGGTCACAGGTGGACAGTGGATACAACTGTGCTAATCACATTCCCACAGTAGTCAGGAAACACTCCCATGTGACACACCTCATCAAAAAATGTGTCTCATGCAGAATGGAAGAGGATAATGTTCCCCTCTACTCATCACTCACTACAACTATAATAGAGTACAACGCCACTGTTGCTATGTACCTCAGAAGACAACTACAACAACTGGAAAGCCAGCAGCAATACCACACAAAGAGCATTAGCGGCCTGAAATACATGCCATACACAGACCATCTCAAAATGCTCCATATGTACTCCCTTGCATAGCGCCCACTCAGAGGTGTTCACTGCCTAACATACAAAGCAATGTCAAACACAGAGCTGTTGGATATGGTCCATGTAAAACACTCATAATCCCTCTAACCTTTGGACCCAAAACCACAAGTGAAATACAAAAGGAAGGGGTGTACTCATTTACCCTATGGATACCCACCTCTTCAGGTTAGTGGTACAGCATGAGGCCTTGTAGACCATGCAAGTGCAAGTAACATTGGCCAAAGCTGCCCATAAGATTGTAGCCTGCTACAGATCATGTACCTTGTCTCAAGAACCTCACTCAGTATTCCAGAGAACAGTGGAAAGTATAAGTTCCTATCCAACACCATTATATGAGGAGATTACAACTACCCAAACAGTGAATAGTGGAATTATTCATGTACAACGTCCTTCGCCCAATGTTTCCTAGAGTTTAAAAACCCTAACACCCTGGAACAGCTGGACACCATGCCCACTAGAGGTGACAACATACTGGACATGATCATCACCAACATGGGGTACCAGTGTTCCACTACAGAGATAAACCCCTCGCTGGTAATATCAGATCATGAAGTAATCACACTTCACAGCCACATCCGCCCCCCTCCTCCATCAATGAAACCACTGTGAAGACATTTGCAAAAGCAAACTGCACACTTCCCAAGACCAAAGTGGAGCGTTCCAAAGCCCTCTTGCTATAGGATAATGGTATACAAACCGCAGAATCATTTAAAAGTGCATCCTATGAGCATCTACAGGGATGCATGGATTGAGACATCACAAATAAAACCAAGCTGCACACCTCCAAAAATAAGACAACAATCAGGTGGTTGTTGCCCATAAATAAGCTAGACAACAGAAGGAGGAAATGAACACATGATAGAGCCAACTTCACTAAAGGAAATGCATCACTGATCATTATCAGGATGAAACAATGATCGTTCATAAAATAATCCAAGGACAGTTTCTAAAGACAAATATCCAAGGAATGTAAGAATGACAACCACAAAGCCTATGGTAGCTATACCAGACATGTAGGTGTCACCCTCCAAATATGCTGCCAGCTACTGAAAAAACAAAAGAAATACACCAAACCAACTATCATTGCCCACATCCAGGGAGACACGTTCAGTGTAAATACCCCCCATCACCCCCAAAAGGGCCTGTGTCCAGCACAGAAGGATGCAGAGCCCCAGACATCATGGACATGCAGGTAAAGACAGCCCTCACCAAAGCTGAGAACGCAGCATCAATGTGTCTGGATGGTGTCCTAGGCTGTGTCATACACTAGGCTCATGAGGAACTGGACCCTCACTCACATTCACTGTCCAGACACAAGTGTACCACAGGCTATGTACCCAAAGAAAGACATACACAAACAGTCATCCAGCTCCAGAAAGGGGGTGCCACAACAGAACATGGATACCATTGCCCAATATGTCTACTCAGCCTGGTCTACAGACCTATTGAGCAAATTGTCATGAAACCCATAAACAGAGGCATTGGAGACCTCCAGACACTGCACTCTCCAAAACCTTGCCTTGTTAAAGTCAGATCCTGGCTCCCAAACCTAGTTGACTTATTTCAAACAGTTACCGAGGACATAGATGGAGGTGAAAGTAGTCCACACAGCCCACCCGGACCTCACGAAGGACTTTCCGCACCATTCCACACTCTGTCATCATGGACAAGCGTACCAGCTGTAACATTAACAGCTATGTCACAGGATGGGTGGCCAGGTGGCTCACAGATCAAACACACATGTTCAGAGTTGCTGGTGACATGTCCAACATTAAGCCAGTCACAAATGGCATCCCACAGGTCTTGGTCCTGGGACCCTACCTGTTCAGTAGATACTGCTCAGAGATAGAGGCAAGCATGGGAGGTGTATGGCTGAAC
The DNA here is from genome assembly GCF_019279795.1 of Protopterus annectens. Classification (NCBI taxonomy): domain Eukaryota; kingdom Metazoa; phylum Chordata; order Ceratodontiformes; family Protopteridae; genus Protopterus; species Protopterus annectens. Next base: position 748,368,740 of record NC_056744.1, read on the forward strand.
AGGTCTGCAGATGAATGGTAACTGTGGTCCACAACTGACTACACGTCTAACACAGACATCCTCTAGAAGTGTCTAACAGAGACAGATACCTGGTGTCAAAACAATGGGCTCAACCTGAATGCCAAAGAATGCATAGTCATCCCCTTTGGGTACAACAAAGTGCACACAAATTACCACATAGGTGTTAATCCAATATGTACGGAGAAAGTCATTATGGCCCTGGGGACACAGGTAGATATTACACACCCCTTTGATGATGACATGGCCAAAGTGTGTAGACATTCCATCAATGTAGCCCACCTAATGTAATCCACTTTGTATAGTCTGATGATGTCACCACCCTACAAATAAACCTGTGGAAAGGATAACTCACAGTAATGTATATAGCGCGGCGTGTAAATGCATACCTTTGTAGTATCATAACGTAGTTAGGTAGTGGTTTGAATCCTGCATTTGACAAGTTTGTGTGTGGTCTCCTTGGGAAAAAGCAAACATTTTGTAGAGTAGTAAAACCCCTTAAAAGTGGTAAACTAATCTCTGTCAAGTCTGATTATGTCACCATCCTACAAATATACCTGTGGAAAAAGGAGCCCCCCCAGTAATATGTATAGCGCGTCGTGTTAATGCGTACTTCTCTAGTATCATGAAGTAGGTAGGAAGGGGTTTGAATCCTGCACTTAACAAGTGGGGGTGTGTATGTGTGTGTGTGGTCTCTTTGGGAAAAACCAACCTTTTCGGAGGGTCGTAAAACACCTTAAAAGTGGTAAACCAATCTTTGTCAAGTCTGATGATGTCACCATCCTACAAATATATCTGTGGAAAAAAGAGCCTCCAGTAATGTGTATAGCGTGTCGTGCTAATACGTTTCCTGCTAGTATCATGAAGTAATTAGGTAGGGGTTTGAATGCTGCACTTGACAACTGTGTGTGATCTCCTTGGAGAAGAGCAACCTTTTTGGAGAGTAGTAAAACACCTTAAAAGTGGTATACACATCTTTGTCATGTCTGATGATGTCACCATCCTACAAATATACCTGTGAAAAGGAGAAACCCCAGTAATGTGTATAGCGCATTGTGCTAATGCTTACTCCTTTAATATCATGAAGTAGCTAGGTAGGGGGTTTAATTCTGCAACTGACAACTGTGTGTGTGTTCATGTGTGATCTCCTTGGAGAAGAGCAACCTTTTTGGAGAAGAGTAAAACACCTCAAAAGTGGTATATACATCTTTGTCATGTCTGATGATGTCACCATCCAACAAATATACCTGTGGAAAAGAGACTCCCCCAGTAATGTGTATAGCACATTGTGTTAATGTGTACTCCTCTAGTATCATGACATAGCTAGGTAGGGGTTTGAATCCTGCACTTGGGGAGTGTGTGTGCTCCATGTATGTGACAGTGTTGCCCAATGTGTTGGGGGATTTGCTTTTACTACCGTATGACATATCAGTAGGCATTGCACATGTGAGGTAGCTATGAGGCAAATACATATACATACATGTCACCTGAAGTATTGCATATGTGGGAACCCTGCTTTATCCAAGTACACCGTTGGCATCTTTGCCAAACTGTGCTGCTGCTTCACAGACCTTAGGTCACATCTGTATGCTTGTGACAAGGCCAGCCACTGCAGTGATCCCTGGCCTAGGTCATCCTTATCACACACAGTCATTACGGTTTCTATTGAATTATATGTGTGAGGGTTTATGGCCGAGGTATATGTCAGACCTGTTCAAACGCAGCAGAGTCTGTCAATGATGACTATGCATTATAGGTGTACAACAACCTTTGTGGACATGCATGCAGACCACTGATTGCTTATGTGATCCACCGAGGGATTCCAAAATACCTTAGGAAATGTGATTATCAAAGGAGAGATGATTTAACACTAGGTTGCATGTACACATCGGTACCTGTTCATGATGTTGGTGGCTACCATCTATGTGGTACTGTGGGGATACTATGTTCCATAAAGGTGGATGACTATGCTTAGTTTCGCCTATAGCGTTACAGCATGGGCTTGACAACTGGTATCTGTCTGTATAATACCGTTGTGGAGGATGTGTGTGTCACCTGGAGAATGCAGTATAGGCCACAGTATGCATTAGCACACATGGATAGACATATCCCTACTGTGACTACTTATACCTAAGAGAGCCATATGCCGAACAGAAGTGGTCTCAGTAATGGGTGCAGCTGAATACCACTGGTTACTGGCATAGTATAGTACCTGAAGGATCCAAATGTTGCTGTGTGTCCTACATCTGTGTGTCAGTCGTCAGGACATCAGCTAACGATCGGTTATAGTCAGGCTGTTGCAGTCATGTATACTACCAGAATGCGAAACAATGACAGATAGTAACAGTATCATCCACAGCACAGTGTCAAACCATGTCATACACACATGTGTAGTCAGGTTCCAAAATGTGTGTAGTACGATGCATACTGGCCACCAATAGAAACTATGGAGTGTTACTGTGTAATACAGAGCATGTCACCCTGCCCATGTGTCCACTATACACGTACATGCAGACAGTGCACCTCCACCATTTCCACAACTGTACACCTGCAGATATGTGCTACACACATCCCACACATACTGTCCACTCTCTAACACATGCTGCCAATACTGCACACATCAGCCAAGTGCCACATGGGCGGACAATATACAATTGGAACTAACACTGGTGTAAACAACACTACAATGACAATCATAGCTTTAATGCATTATGTGTGCTCAGCTACACCTTCAAGCATATCATTATACTCTGCTGCTGACAACATGCTAACATTGCTATACTGCTATAAAGACACCCTGTGCATCAGCACCATGGTAGCCTGTTCCTGCATCGATGTTACAGATGACAGGAGGTGGCACAGGTTTCATCATATGCACAGGGTGTGTTGTTGGTCTGCCAGAGGCCTACAGTGAGCCATCCAATCAACATGTATGTGTGTGTATGTGTGAGGGGCAAGAATAATGGTATGGGCCAATGTTGATGTAATATGTGCATGTATGTGTTAGCCCTAGGTGTCTGGATTATGCGTTTGTGTGTGTCTGCATGCACACAGTTCCACCATGTGGCTGCCACATACGGGTACTTGTGGGACAGCCACAGACTGTACCTGCGAGAATTTACAGATCACCGTCTCTGGCCACAGATATGATACCTGTGCCTGGCAGGGGTGCTACTGACACTATCAGGTACCAAGCCAGACTGGGTACTATCCCCAGAGGTATATGGATGTACACTGGACCCAGGTCCCTGCTGGGACTGTTCAGAGCCATGTGCATGTGGTCTTCTAGGATGTTCTATGGACAGTCCACTCCCAACATTGCTGGGGCTGGTACTGGCACTATAGGAGTGGCTGTTGCTTGAGGGATGTGCGCGGTGACTGCCAGCTGCTGATGTTGCTGGCATACATCCACGTTGACGACTCAACCATCCCGCACTGTCCTGACACATGGACATGACATTGCGGAGGACATCTATCAGTGACCTCAGTGTAATTGCGGATGGCACTAGCTAGGTCATGGATACTGTCTATTACGGCGGTATGTGCCCTCTGTGCCCTCAGTCCCTGTCTGGTGTACAGTTCCATACATGCCTGTGCCTCCATGACAGCCTGGAACATGCGTGAGGTTCTCAGACCTGTGGCATGTCTGCCAGTGGCATGATCAGCAGCAGTGCTCCGATGAGAACCCCTGGACATCTGCCAATGTGGTACCCTTTGAGACATCTGGGTATGGCTGCTGTGTCAGGATGCATGTGCCATGGATACCACACTGTCCTGGCCAATGCCGGCTGTACGCTGTCCCTCTGCTAAGGGCATTGGTGACGGATGTATTGGCAGTATGACTGTGTGCATGGATGGGGTGGACACTTGTGTAGTGTCGATTGGTGGCCCAATGATAGACCCTGGCAAACATGCCTGTGCCTCAACACACCTATCATCATTGTCACTATCATGCTCAGTGACATCAGTTTCGCTGCTGCATTGAACCAGCTCAGTATCAGCACCTGTGAGAGGGAGACAGGAAACAAACTTTCCGCCCTGTACATGATGTTAGCACACATGCACACATGCACACATGAACATATGCACACATGCACACATGCACACATGAACACATGCACACATGAACATATGCACACATGCACACATGCACGCATGCACACATGAACACATGCACACATGCACACATGTACACATGAACACATGCACACAAATACACTCCTCACTAGTACAGACACACACACACACACACACACACACACACACACACACACACACACACACATCACCAGCAATTCCAAACATAATCAATAGCGTGTGATGTTGGGGTACAGTATCACAGGCCAAACATCTATATCAAATGTGATAGCATGCAGGACGTGTGTTGCTCAGCAGCATGCAGTGTGAGTGTAGACAGCCATTGCTAATAACAGTATACATGGCCTTGATGCATGTGTGTTTTGTTCAGTGAATGGCTTCACCCTGGAATGCAATGTGTACATGGACACAACATTGCTTTGTAGGTATTAAAAACCCTGCAATGTCCTGTGCACCATCAGTCACAGGTGTACATACCATATCTGGATGTGTATCAGTGTGTCACATAGATATCCATTTCTGATTAGAGCATCTGTGTCTTTAGCAGATGATTGTGGACACAGGTGTAGCACATGCATGCTATGTATACACACAGGATGAGTGGTGCATGCATACCTGATGGAATACCATTGCTCAACATAGCCATTGTACAGTGGTTATGGTGAGTGTAGGACATATTGTGGACATGCTAGTGCCAGCCATGACATGGCATGCTACCACACAACTGCAACATGAAACATCACACATACACAATGTGTGTCATGTGACCTATACACCCCATAGCATTACAAGACATATGTGTGTCACTTTCTACAAATGGGGATTGCTATGCATATTGCATATAGGTGCATATGTCTGCACACACACAACATTGAGGTGCATAGCAATTCATGATATGTGTATTACTGTGGCCACTGCAACTGGATGGGCTGTAGTACCATGAGCCATCGTCATGCAGCATCATGTGGTCACTCAAGGCTACTAATGTGTGCCAGACTGGCACATAGCATGCTGTACCTGAACTGCAGTACCATGGCTACATTCACCATTTCACGGCCAGTTGTTACATGGGTTTGTGAGGTGCCCAATAGGGGGCATTGCCTAACATGAATGTGTTATATGTTGAAGAGTGTTGCACAGCCACATGTGAGGCATCTACCCCTCAGGTATATTAAGTGTGCTGTGTGGATGAGGTTTGGGATACTGTAGTGTGACCTTACAGCGAGTGTCTGAATAAGCTATGTGTAGCACATTAACTTGTACTGCTTATGACAAAGGTGTGTATGTTGTGTGCTTGTGTATTGACTCTGCCTATCCGATGTCCACTACAGTGTTGCCACAATTGTGTGGGATGCTCTGTGTATTGTATGTGTTTTAGGCAGCTACTCACATTACTAGGATGTGCATAGTCTCACAGCAAACATGCACAGCATGCATTATGCGTAGGTGTGTTACGTGTAGATAGCCTACACCTCACCTATGACATGCACATTTAATTAGCAATATGAAAGGTATAACACACTCACCAGCATGGCTCTGCTGCCTTGCTGTCACACCAGAGGGACCTACAAGGATATCAGACACTTTGTCAGTGGCAACAACTGTGGCATTACTACTGTGTGTTTGCAATCTTACAGTAGTACAATGGTGGACAGTCTCAGGCCTACAGACTATATTCCTAATTATTAGTATTGCACAACACTAGGCACCACATCGTCTAACTACACAGCACACATCTCACATAAGCATGGTCTACCATTAGAGGTGACAGTATTCTAAAGCTATGCCATGTTACCTGCATGCTCCATGTCAACTTGCTGGGTGGCTCCGGCCTCCATGATGATACATGTTAATTGTTGTGGTTGTGGTTGGCCAGGAGCCACCTGGCTCAGGAGCAGCTCCTCCACTCTGGTGATGGGGGATGGATGGCTTCCCCCCACCTGTGGCATGCTGTTGTCTGCGCATATCAGATGCATGCTGCCGAACATGTCTAATTAAATCACTGCTGTGATGGCGTACCTGCTCATATGTCTGGTTATGCATGCCTATGTCATTTACCCTACGGACAAGTTCTTGCCACAGCACAGCCCGCTCATGCTGGTCCTGGCTGTTTCTGGAGAACAGCAGTGCATAGTGCTGCACCAGGCTCGCTGTGATGGCTTCCTCCTCGGCCATGCTATATGCCAGGTTATGATGGTGGGACATTACCCTGGAAGACAATTAAACAATATGTGTGAGCAAGTCATGTGGCACACGTAACATTCTAAAGTACAGATATAAATTAACTGCCATATATAGCAACCTATTGGCTGTCAGAAGATACACACTTTCAATACCACATATCAGTTCTCAAAACACAGATACCTGACAGTGCCAGGCACACTCTATATATCAAACCATGTTTTGCACAGCAACAAAGTTATAACAGTATGTAAGACTATACAACAGTACATGGCACACTGCATGTGACAAAATGCACCACCTAGCCACAGGAGGTATATATCATGCTAATGCATCATGAAATATGTAATCCATTGCAATGAATGTAAAGTGCACTGACACTATTACCAGTATACCACACTAATCATTGATGGCGGACCCCTGCCTAACATATGTGCACATTCGTTAATATAGGTGGCATACTGCTGTACTAGACTATACATGTTGCTAGATATGCAGTTACAACCTGTAACACACATATGACCGAGGCCGTGGTACAGGCATACCCACACACACAGCAGACATACATAACAGACACAAAGGTATGGCAACCCAGGTGACCTTTACCTGTGTGCCTTGCAGTACTGTGTGTCAGTAGTTACCAGACCTTATGCCTGAGGTATGTAATCTGTGAGGACTACAGGGAACACACATAAACAGTGGTTCCAATAAATGTGCACGTACACCATACTGTGCTGTTTAGGCATACAGCTACAGGTAGTACTACAGTTCATACAGGAGTTGGATTCACCAGCAGTAACACCCAATATGCATACATGTACTGCTTTGGCCCACAATAGGACACCCCAGTTGACAACAAGGGACTACGTCAGACCATATGGCATACTGCTTTTTCTGCCTAACAATTGCATACACATCTTTTGCTGGGATCACAGCTAGGACACATAATACCATGACTGAGACAGTTTCCCACTAAGCTATCACACATATACCGAACTCTGACACATTCACCAACACATTCAACATCACACTCAGTCAACCTCACGTATCGATTATTGTAACGTGCATGTGGGTGTGTATCTCTTCATAGGTAGGTAATAGTACTTTAGCCATACACTACCCTGGCCTCTGGCACACCGGTATTTAAATTACACGTGGCCCAGTCAAGCAGAGACACTGAGGTGATTGCCTGGGTGTATTCACTATCTCCCATACAATCTCCATGATTATTTATGATGACTGCTAATTAGGAGTTTTGTTTGCTATGGATAGTTGGTTAGTTCCAGAGTATGGGATGTCTCTGAGATAGGAATCTATCCCTCCAGCATGTGCTGTTTATTGTGGTCAAAGGGTTTGGGTCCCTAGATCGTGTAGCTCGTATAGATTGTGATCTGTTTACATGGAGCATGTTCAACAGATTTAGGTTTGACATAACTTAGTATGTCAGTCAGAGGTCACCTCTGGGTAGGCGGTATGCGACACAGTCTAGTTGTGGGTTTGTGTGATGGTCTGCATAGGGCATCTGTTTGATGCCAGTATCACTCTTTGTGAGGTATGTCTGTGTCCTTTCCACTTGCTGTAGATGTCTTGTGAGGTGCATACCACATGGGGCATTGTACTCTATACAGGGTTTTATGTGTGTGGAGTAGAGGGGAACACTGACCAATTTTTTCCCTGGATGACACACCTTTTGTGATGACGTGTGCCACATAGACGGATTACATGACTAGTGTGGCACTGTGACTATCGAAGGGGAGACTACTGTACACCTGTGTCCCATGTTCTCTTATCACACCTTTGGTGTTGAGTAGACTACCAACCATGTGGCAGTTCATGGGTACTGAGTATTTGCAAGGAGGGATGCCAATACAGTGTCAACATTGAGCTTGAGACCATGGCTTTGTCACCAGGCATCTGTTGCAGTAATTATGACCCTGTCTCTCTCTCTCTCTCTACACACACACACACATATATATCTATATATATATATATATATATATATATATATATATATATATATATATATATATATCTACACACATACATATGAACATCCATTGCTGTACTGTAGATATACATATAGGCACATATACAGTCCACCTGTCATAGTGGGTATATCAACTTTGGGAAGTTTGTGACATATACAGTTATGTCATAACATTGCACAGTGTTGTGCAGAATGCGTTGAAGGTGTTCTTAGCCCATGTAGCTTTAGCAGGCTTCACTGGCTGCAACACTGCAAACCTGATGAACCATACCCACAGCGTTTAACCACCACATGTCATATACCAGCACTGTATGCTGTCTGGTCTGCCACACACTACAACCTACATAGATACATGCACATAACAACCTTCAACAATATATATATATATATATATATATATATATATATATATATATATATATATATCAACCTTTCACAAACAGTTGCAGTATGTCCCTTGCTCAATGCACATGTACAGATGCTAATATATCTGACACGGACAGATCTCTCCGTATGTGTGTGCCATACACACACAAGGATCACACTGTTGTAAGTACATGTACTGCACGGCTGACCTGTTGGGCCTTGCTGCAACATGAGCAGGTGTCACATGTGAGCACACAGTAATATTAGAGGGTGTATACATAGCTGCTAATGCTGAATTAGCATACTAGCCTGGTACAGCTGTTGCCAATGCTAAGCTACACATTAATATGACTATCATGCATTTGTTATTCTGTCACATCCATGTTTGCATAACCGTATGGGCTACTACCCCAAACAGACATTGTACATACTACTGTACAGAACACAGATAACATGGATCAAATGTTTGACATTTAATGCTGAACTACATATGTCACCGTCACATCCCACTACACACAGCAACACACTCATTTCCCCATGCCAGTGGTTATGCAGGGCATCTGTGCATCGATATGTACTGCTGCCACATATGGATGATTCAGACTATATAGAGTACTCTTCATTAACATCTACTACATTCCAGTAAATACATAGCTGTTGCATATCTTGCCTTTGTATGTGTTTGTATATGTTGCCGTATATCCTGGTATACTTTTTTTACCAATATACGTTTAGCTTTCAGTATCTCTTTTACTGTTCAAGTTTTTTGTTAAATAGATGTGTATTTCAGAATATATTGTTTTCAATATTTTCTTTTTTCAATACTTTTTTTTTTCAGTTTTCTTTTTCTATATATTTTCTTTCAAATATTTTTTCCAATATATTTTATTTCAATGATTTTTTTCAATATAGTTTCTTTTCAATATATTTTTTAAATATTATTTCTGTTGTCAGTATACTGTTTTTTTTTTCAATATATTCTTTTTGTTATATTTCTTAACTTTACATCACCTTTTCTTTTCTTTTCTTTTTTTTTTCCTCTCTCTCTTTCTCTCTCCCTCCGTACCTGCAATGGAAAGATTGCGTGTGTGGACCGCAAGTACTGACTACTTTTATAGGTATCTGCACATGTGCATGTGATGGCCTCTGTACCAGTTGGTGGCCACCATTTAGCAATTGCATGCAGCCTGCTGTGTGGTACTTGCAGTACTCACTGTCATAGCAACCCAGTGCTATAAATTGCTAGGTCAGGTAGGCATAGCCCTTTCAGAATTCCAGAGTGGGGACCATGCTTGTTTGCTGTGGATAGCGTTGTGTAACTCAGAAGGTTGGTATACTTCTTCTAACTGTTGCTAAGGGTGTAGCCAGTTATTTGTATGTTGTACTCAGACCTGAATGTTGCCTCTTCCAGTACACAGTTGACAGTGTAGAATTGTACTCACCCCTAGAAATGCTAACACAAGATACATGGGAGTATGGAGTTTCTTTACAACATCCACAATTAGCTGCCATACATATGTAGTTATTGCAATGTTTTCATTTGGCACATGAACTGTTTGGGAACAGCTATACTGTGGATATTAATGTATTCATTTCTGCACTGTTTGTGCTTTTTATTTTGTTTACATTATCACAGGATGCTCATGAAACTGGACAATTCCAGTACTGAGTATGCCTACCTACATCCTTGCTGTACCTTGAACACACCGGTATTTTGTACATTTGGGTGGAGATTGTCCTGCTATGTTACTGTGTGGGGGTTGTGAAGTGCTGCTGTAACAGTATTTACTGCTAGAATGTCTGGTTCTGTTATCACAGTCATGTAATGCAATTCCACAACAACTGCTGGTAAAGTTCCACAGAACAGGTTTTATGTTATGGCATTCCTGTCTTTCCATTACATTCACACATTCTGATGCATGATATATATATTTCAGCAACACCCTGCTGTATGTCTACAGTGGCCTAGTGGTACTTCATGCAGTCTAGTGTGTCCAAGGTCTGGGGTTCAAGACTGACAATGGTGTTTTATTTTGCTGCTGAGCAGAACAAGGCCCCTCATATACAGGATGACTAAGGCACTTTTAAGCAGTTGTAAGCGGGTTTGTGTGGGTTTGCGAGATGCTTAGCAATACTTAGCTAAGCGCACACATGCACACACTCGCTCAAACCCGCTTACTGCTGCTTAAAACTGCTTACTCCAGCTAACCCCCGCGCTCATTTCTTTGAAAGAAAAGAAAATGGGGAGATAGGAAAGTGGTGAAAAAGGGGCACAAAGAGGGAAAGACAGTAGGGAAAACAGCTCAGGATGTGCAGGACGGGTGTAGGGAAGGTCCATAGCTGCCTATTTCTTTAACAGCAACAGCTGTGTATATGCTAGCAATTTGGAGGGAATTTTGAAACCTTCCACCCCTGAGAGAGGGGTGAGGACAACAAAGTATGTTGTACTGCCAATTAAATTTCAGTTTCTGTGTCCAGCGGACATCTGTACAAAATGGGCAGCTATGTATGAGGCGTAATTTTTTTTTGGGAGCAGATTGCCCATTTTTTTTTTTCAGGTGAGAGTGGAATGTGGGGTAAAAGAAGTAGGTATGTTTTGGGAGGTAGGTTGGGGAGGTAAACAGACAAGTCAAACAAGATGCATACAGGGGTGGAATATGACACATGGGGTGGGTGAACACAATTGACGGGGAAGGATGTTTGAAAATTGCAAGCCCATGAGCCCACAAATGGTAACAGTGGAATTGAGATCCCCACCCACGGGCAGTCACCACTGCACCTTCACAGCCCGGAGGGTGGCTGTGCTGGGGGCTGCGTAGGAGGGAAAGGCTCACCCATGAGTCGCGCCACTCTTGCCTCGAGCTGGCGTAGGGGATCAGCGACTGAATGCTGGATCTCCCTACGCACCACAGCCCGGACCCTTCGGAGGGTGACATGTGGCCCTCCTCCAGCCATGCTTGCACAGGGGGATGAGCCCCATCCCCTGCAGCGCTTCCACCTGAAGGTAGCACAGGGCCAATGGAGGAGGAGATCCCGGGCTGGGCACCGGACCTGCTGGTGCCAGGTGCCATCGCCAGCTGAGGTGGGACAGGTGGGTCCGCTGGGACTGGCCTTCCCATATGTTCTGTGTTTAGGTGAATTTAATGACATTATAGCCAACAGCATTCCAAATTAGTTGTAACAGCATGCAGTAATATTCCCATTAAACCAACACACCAGAGTTCCAACAGTTGAACAGCAAGCATTACACATGCATATATTGAATGACAGTGGACATTCCAACAGCATGCAGGAATGAATGGTGGCAACAGGCTACCGAGATTGTGGTATTTGAACAGGGTGCATGCATCAAAGTTATGCAGATATTTATAAACCAATAGGACATATGTCCCAACAAATGTTTTGAGATTACACATACCCATTGAGGTGTCGAATTGCATTGTTTATGCACATACTGTAGGGTAGAAAAAGATACCTCCATTAACAACTTATATGAACTTATATTTTACACTACATTCCTATTGACTGCAGGTATATATCCCCTACATGTATTATTACACTAGGCAATGTCCATTATGTTGTGGGATGTGTTTTTCTAGTTCCTTATGTACATGACCTGGATCTGTTATACAAACTGTCCAGGATGCAGATGTTACTGCTACGTATTTATATATTTTATTTTTATTCATATGTCTACATATCTGGATGTGTTCAGGTGACATTATCAGTTATATTTTAACAGCCCCCTACATTTCTAGCAGCACACTGACATTTCCAGTGCACACAACTACAAGCTACTCATGTGCCAGATTTACCTATACATGCCAGGCTTGAAACTACAGTTGAGGACTGTATATATGCTTAAGAGATACTGCCACTCCCTTTGTACTCTTCTATGGACCTACCCAAGTGTGGGTTGACAGCGCGTAATACAACACTACTATTTCTATACTGCAAGAGTACATCAACATTTCAAAGAAAGTGACACGGACACTACAGGTGTTATACCTTTATTAATTATATTACACACTTTTCTAGTGGCTATCTCATTTATTTCTTATTACAGTGCATGCAGACATCTTATTCAGGATGTATTATACCTTCATTTATGGTTTACAACACTCTTTTTCTGGCTCTCTCACTTATTCTATATAACAATACATGCAGAGAGATAATTCAGGACTTATTATACCTTTATTAATGGGTTATAACACTCTTTTTCAGGCTCTCTCACTTATTTTACATAACAGTTCATGCAGATAAGTTATTCAAGCCTTATTATACCTTTATTATTGGGCTGAGACACTTTTAGCCAGGCTCTCTCACTTATTTTATATAACAGTACATGCAGAAAAATTACTAACCTGCCTGGTGGCACAGCCTTAGCAGCCTATCTACATAGGCTTGCTGATTCGCAGCAAGGACACCTGCAGCTGTGAAGTAAATTAAGTGATATTGAGACATATACCTGTCCATACTATCGACTACACTAACAATCTTTACATACTTCAGTCCATGGCTACCTACTCAGTAGTGAGGCATTTTGCATCCCACGGGCCTCCTGTATCCATTGGTTCAGTAGGTCCTGCTTGCGTCTCTTCAGGTCTACATGGTGATGTCTAACCTGCTCACCAGTCTGAGGGTTGCCTGTGGCACTGGTGAGTTCATGTGCGAGATGGTTCCAGGCCTCCATTTTGTATTTCATGGCCTGGAACTGGCCCTGCAGGAGTCTAGCATCATGACAATGGATGAGGAGCCAAACCATCAGTTTTGTCTCCTCAATGCCCCACCGTTGCGCTCAGAAGCGAGAGCCCTCTCCGACACCTGCCATTGCTGCTTGCAGATGGGAGCTGCAACCAGTTATGGTGAGTATTCCCGCTTAGGGAGATTAAATATGCCTCATTTCCTGCACTTATTTGTGATTGGCTGGATTTGAAAGTTTTCAACTGAGTGCACACCTGCTTAGCACTGGGTAAACTTTGATTCATATGTATATGTGTGTTGACAGTCCATGCACATCAAATGCTGTCATGGCTTAGTGGATTAGTACTGTGATTATGGTGCACACTATCCCGGGTTTGAGACCTGTCCTTGCATTTTTATTTTACAACTGGCCTGACCAGTAGGGGGTGTGGCTGGGTTTAGCCGACTTTGCTCAACTTGCGCAACATTGCTCAACGTTGCTCTATGTTGCTCTACGTTCCCAATGTTGCCCGACGTTGCCCAACGTTGCACTAGTTAGCGAGGTGTGCACCTCTGCACAAACATGTTTAGTTTTTGCTGGTTGGCGTGATGCGCAGCTCCGCGCAAATCTATTGTGCTAGTTAAAGCAGTGCTTAGGTATGGGCAATTATTCTTAAATCTGCTTAATACTGGTAAACGTTGCTTAGCAGTGCTTCACATTGCTTAAGATAGGTTACTTATGCATTCATTATTATGCATGACCGTTTCACTTTCTTATATATATTTAAAATATCGTTCACTACTACATAGGCCATTTCGATGCATTTTAATGTGATTTAAAAGGTAAATGTCAGGAATTATTTTTATGCATGGATTTCCTACAAAAAATGGAAAGGGGAATGGTGGGACTCGAACCGGGAATGCCTCCTCGTTGTGCGAAGGCTCTGCTACTACACTATTGTTATTTGGCTTAATTTGCATGTAAGTGGTTTATTATCCTCTTCGATGTCTAAACTGCTAACTGTAGCTAAGCAATGGGAACACCCGCGCACACACGCGCAAATACGGGCAGCTATATGGTGAATAATAAAAAAAAAATTAGTTTTACATTTTATTTAATTTGTACAGGGCTTTTTAATGTGGGGGAGTGTAGTGTTGGGGGTATACACATTTGAGCAGACTCGTTCATATCTGCTGACATTTGCAGAGTTAGGCACTTGCAGGGGCATGGATATTTGGACTGCTCGGCAGTCTGACATGCCCCCTGCACTCCTACATGCTCCGCGTTAGCCTGGGAGTTGAGTCAGCGCACCCTCATGCATATGCATGATGCGCTGATGTCTAACTCTTACACGGCAGTCTCCGAGTAGGACTTTGTTCGTCCTACACGGAGGATTACTGAACTCCCCCATTATTTATCCTTTATTAGTTGAATATCTTGCTTCACTATGCCTTAATAATGTCACTGTGCAGCATGAATATTTTAACTTGAAAGACAGAACACAAACATTTTTAATTACTTCACCGAGTCTAAATATACTTATAAACACTTGATAAGAGAGATTCAACTGAAATAGTGAATGTTTTAAAGATGTCTATGATTTGAGCATGTGAAGGTGTTTCATACTCAGTGATGTTTGGTGTGGTAATATATATGCCAAAATTCAAAATTACTTTGTTTTCTGTATATCTTATTATTGTTCATTTCCTTTTTCCTATTTTTCGGTAGCAGTGTTAGTATTGCAACAGGTAGCAAACTTATCACTGGCAGAGGAGGCTGTGGGTTCTATTCCCATACCAGGTTGATTGATTATTGCTACTATACTGCTGCATTCCTGAGTGTGTCATCCTTCAGATAAGATGTTAAACTGATTATTGCTACTATACTGCTGCATTCCTGAGTGTGTCATCCTTCAGATAAGATGTTAAACCGAGGTCCCACTTGCTTGAGTTCATGTTAGTCAGATGGATGTAAAAGATCCCATGGTACCTATCAAAAAGAGTAGGAGGCATTCAATTCTCCCATGTAGTATAAATATTACCTTGGGTGTCCCATGAAAAGAGGTTACTAGTTTAGTAGGACTAACCTGGACAAAAATGGACAATAACATAGATTGTTATTCTTACATATGGATTGTTTTCTTCTTTGTATAATTTATTTGAATATTTATCTTATATTACTCATTGCAATTACTGCTATTCTAGGCAGGTCTTTGATGTAAAGAGTCTAAGGACCAGGGCTATTAGATATTCAACAAACTAAATAAAATAAGGAAAAAAGAACTTTGTTGAATATCTTCAATTTTAACTGGGGATTCTTCAATTTTAGGTTACCTCACATTGCTTCTCCATTATTAGTAATGCAACAGTTTGTGAATTCTTTACAGTTAATTATCATCTACCCTAGCCAGAGATTCAAAGTTATCACAAAGTGTTACTTAAAAATAGCAGAAACTTAACCAAGCCCAGATCAAAAGTATAAGGCTCACTATGAAAAGTACAATCACAATCAAAGTCTACAGATCATTGAATGGGGTGTGTATGCTTTCCTGGTTATGAAAAAGTGATTTTATGGAACAGCAACAATGCCTAGCTTTCCTTTTTCATAAACTTTACTGGATGGAATCCCAGTCCTTTTATTTTTAACTGACAAAAGCATGCATCTGGATTCAAGTTCATTTTACATCAAAGCTGTACACCATTGTCAACTATAACTACTATTGCATCATCCCAATATGGCCTGTTTCTTAAATAGGACATGCCGGAGGGACAGCTTTATCTCCCAGTGACTGCTATATCTTTGGAGCAGGCTACCAATTTATGTGAAACAGAGTACCTCTATGACACTGTTCAAGAGGAACCTGGATTAGTAGATGTGCACTGTAAATTCTTACAGGGGATAGTGCCCACAACCCTCCTAGACATGGGCAGACATCACTAAATGTAATCTTGGGTATTGACTAGCATTTTCATGGTATTACATCGTCACAGTAGTCAGGAAATCCTTCTATGTGGCACACCTCATCACAGAAGGGTTCTCATCTAGGAAAAAAGAGGTCTTTGTTCTCCTCTACTTGACACTCATTAGACCCATTATAGAGTACAACACCCCTTTTGGAATGTACCTCACAAGACATCTGCAGCAGCTGGAAAGGCCACAGAAGTACCTCACAAAGAGGATTACTGGCCTCAAACAAATGTCCTACACTGACCACCTCAAAAAACTCCAGCTTTACTCCGTAGCACATCACCTACTCCGAGGTGATCTCTGCCTAACATATAAAGCTATGTCAAACCCAGAGCTGTTTGACATGTTACACCTAAAGAAATCCCAGTCCCTCCAAGTTATACACTCTAGGGACCTAAACCTTGTCACCACAATAAACAGGACACACTGGAGGGTAGATTCCTGTCCCAGAGACTTCCTATACTCTGGAACAAGCTACCCATCTATGTCAAGCAAAGTTCTTCATTAGCACTCTTCAAGAAAAATCTTGATGACTGGATAGGAAATAGGAAATACACCCCGGCGATCACTTCTGTGCCTCTGCTGGACAGTGGCACAGAAAAATAACTTTCTTGGGTGGCGTAAGCTATGGTACCTTGCTGGCTAGGCTTACATAGGCCCTTGGGCCGATAGCCTAGTACCTACCTATGAACCTATGAACCTATGAAATGGCTAGGCGTAAAATTACCTCTGGGTTGAAAGCCTAGTAATTGCCTATGATCCTATGATCATATGATCCATTGAAGCATACTTTAGAAACTTATAAGTAAGCATGTGATACCTTGTAATGTACAGAGAGATGCTCATAGGTTCATAGGAAATTACTAGCCTAATGGTTTAAGAGCCCTTACAGGCCTGGCTAATATAACCCAATTTTACCTAATATGTGGCCCCAGGGACAAGAAGATGGCACTGGTTAGTGCATATACCTTGAGTATTTTATAGATTGCCCCTGTCCAAAAGGGACATAGGCCCTACCCCTGGTGTAAATTTGTGATTCTCCATCCATTGATCCAAAATGCATTTGACGGGGGCCAGGGAAGGGCTCTGCTTAACATGAGTAGGAAGCCTGTTCCAAAGAAGGGGTAATCACTGCGACACATATCTGTCTCTACAGCAGGTTTTCTTTGAGCCACTGACTAGGTTTAGATCCCTAGATCATGTGACCCTCATGCTGTTTCTCTTGTGGATGTGTAGCAGCCCCATCAGGACTGGATTTGTGAGTGCCTTTGTCAGTTAAGCATAGGTAATCCCTTAATAGTTGGTAGGAGACAGAGTAAAGGTATATGGCTTTTAGTATATCTGCACCGAACACATTATTAATACCCTGTATTTTCTTTGTGAGGAACCTCTGGGGTTGATGCAGCTGTTGCAAATGCCTAGCCAAGTACATGCCAAATGGCACATTCTACTCAATTATTGGTCTAATGAGGGCCAAGTACAGTGGGACTATAACTTTCTTGGATCTGGATGCTATACCTTTTCTTATAAGCTGTGCCAAATAGAATGTCTTTCTCACCACTGTGGACAAATGTCAGTCAAAGTTTAGGCTATTATCTATATGTGTACCTAGATCTTTCGCCACTGAGTATACTCTTAGCGGTGGGATATTAATGTTGCAATTTGCAGGGGTCCTTGGCTTACCAAAGCGCATGATAATGCATTTAGTTTTAGGCTGTGGCTCTGGCATCAATCATTTGTTTGCTTTAGTCCCTCCTGAAGAATATCTACATCACTGGGGCATTTGATGATTGCCCCAGCTTGTAGCCACTGGCAAACTTTGTCATCCAGAGGCCTTCCACATTAGCCTTAACTTTAGAGAAGTATATTCCAAACAGACCAAAACAGTCCACACAATGTAGAAACAAACTTATAACAAAACAAAAAAATACTGGAAGGCAGCAGAAACACCATGAGTAAAATAATTCTTATTTATTCACAGAGATTTAGCACTTTTGTCCAAAGACTTCATCAGAATAGCAAAAAACATTCACTGAAAGGCAACAAACACCACAAGTAAAATAAATCTTATTTATTCACAGAGATTTAGAGCTTTTATCTAAAGACTTCATCACAATAACAAAAAAAAAAAAAAAAAAGCATTTCCTGGAAGGTTAGCAGAAGCACCATGAGTAAAATAATTCATATCAGAATTCTGATGAAGTCTTTGGACAAAAGTGCTAAATCTCAGTGAATAAATATGAATGATTTTACTTGTGGTGTTTCTGCTGACTTCCAGTGATTTTTTTTTTGTTATATATTCCAAACAGGAGTGGTTCCTCCACTGAGCCCTGTAACACAGCACTGGTAACTGGTCTCTTGTTGGAGCTAGATTCACCTACTTTAACCACGTATCCTGCCCATGAACCAACTGGCTATCCATCTTGTGGTGTTGGGATTTATGCCCAGTTATATGAGTTTATAATGCCAGGCTGAGTGTGAGATTGTGTCAAATGCCATGGGCAGGTCAAGGTAGGTGGTATACACTGTTTACCCTCATCCATGGTCCTAGTGTCATTTTCAAAAATGTCTACCAGATTTAGTAGAGATGACCTGCCCCTGACGAAGCAGAATTGTGTTGGGTCAAGTGTTTAAAGGTTTCCTATCTCATTGACTAATGGTCTTACATATAGGACTAGTCAAACATACAGGTCTGTAATTATCCAGGTCATCTGATGGTTCCCCTTTGTGCAGAGGAAAGACTGTTGCTGTCCGCCACTTTATCAAGATAAAGCCAGTCCGGAGGTTGTGGTTAGATAGAGATCCCAATGGCTCTGTTAAGTCCTGATTTAGAGCTGAACTGTATATTATTGCACCCCACTGAAGCTGTGTTTTTAGCTTTAGAAAGCACAGTGGCAACCGGTTCTTTAGTGATAATTGGCAGGGGAAATGGTGCATGATATTCTTGGGTGAAAACTGAGGGTGATGGCAAGGTGAAATTTGAGCTGAATTTATCAGCAGGAAGATTTGCTATATCATCTTGGTGTGTATAGTTGATGCAGTCCAAAACTAATTTTGTGCATTGTTGGGTGTTGCACTTAAGATAGCTGACATAACTGAAAAATCCCTTATGGTCATCTCTAGCTTTGGAGGATAGTTTTGCCTCAAAGTCTGCGTTTGGGTCCTTGCCTAGTTCTCTGAGCCACTTGTTTAGACTCATGAGGGACCTTTTGTTCTGTTGTGCACATTCCTTCTTACTTCTTTACAGGATTTTCATTGTTTTGTTGTACAACCTATTAATACTATGGGTCTACCAGCATGGCTTGTTTTCCCAATTTCACCTGAGCTTATTTTGATATGGTACTGCTTTACTATGTAGTTGTTTATATAGTCATACAGGGCTTTTGTGTATGCCTTGGTATAAGCATCTGTGTTTTCTGGATTTGGGAGAGCTTGGAAACAAGCTATGCCATCACTTAATAGGAAGTAGTGTACCTTAGAAAAGTTCTTAAAGTTTTTGGAGTTAAGTGGAGGGTGTAGTATTACCTTTATTTCAAGGGATACTGCTATGTGATCTGATCTTACCAGTAAAGACATCTCACTTAAAGGGTGTAGCAGTCAACCATATTTGTGAGTAACAGCTCTAGTATATTTGTACCCTCAGTAGGAGTGCTGACTATCTGCTCCAGGGCATTTGCATTTACAAAGTCAAGAAATCTTTGAGCCTACATGTTTGTGGCCATGTATACCTCCCAGTTAATGGAGGGGTAGTTAAAACCATCCATGAGAATGGTATTGAGCTGGATGGGGAGTGATTGCAGTAACTTCAGGTATAATGTATGGGTTTCCTAGTTCATGGTGGGGGACTTGTAGCTATCAAGAATATGTTCATGGATTTTTCCAGTGATTAGTTGGACATGTCATATTGTTTGACCAGCATTGAGATGTGCTTATCCTTTAAGTAGATAGATACACCTCTACCCTTTGCTCTTTCATATTCAGTGGGTGCTCAATAAATATTCAGTATGATAGGTGTTCTCACTGTGAAAAGCCAGTATAATTTCTGTGGCTTTGAACAATGTTTCAGTAACAGCACAGATGTCAGCATTCTCCAGGGAGAGGAGTTCTTCTATGAAGTGCAGTTTCTTGTTGGGACTCATAGCATTGAGCAGTAACACTTTTATCTTGTCCTGAATAGCTGTTTTATGTTGGAAGGTTTGTCTTCTGGCAATGCCTAAAAAAAGGAAATATAGAAATGGATAACATTTTGGACAATATCTGAAAACCTAGTAGTAATAGGTGAAGACTATCTCTGGCAAAGCTGCTTGGCCTGTCAATCATGTCCTGCCAGGTGGATAAGTATTGGCCCCCTTTAGAATGGCCTCAGTAGCTAGGCCAATTGTTAAAGTCAATCATTTTGTGTTTGTGTGTGTGTGTGTGTGTGTGTGTGTGTGTGCCACTGACAATTTATTTGCTGCTTTTTGTGTCGGTGTATGTGAGAGTCTGGCTTCCAGTTTCAATGCATAACTACATTTCTCACATAAATATTTGTCAGTCCATGAATTAAGTGGTTGTCAGTGTACACAAGGCAATTGCTATATTGCATCACGATACCCATGTCCACCAAGCTAGACGCAGAGATAAAAGGAAAGTGCCTATCCATGGTTGCAGGTCGTAATGCATACTTTTCAAGGGATAGGAGTGAAGGTTTTCTGTAACTGGATGAGGAATGGGTGCTTACTTTTGTGCAATCTTCAGCTTACCTATCCAATATAGCTACCCAGTATGAACACCAGATCTTTGAGTAGTAATAGTCCTGGGTGTTGTAATAATGTAAGGTAGACCGAAGTAGTGCTAACTAAATGCATTTATGCTGCTCACCATACAGACTAGCTCAGCCATGAGTAGTCCTGGGTGCTGAAATAATGTAATGTAGACTGAAGTAGTGCTAACTAAATGCATTTATGCTGCTCACCATACAGACTAGCTTGCCCATGAGTAGTCCTGGGTGCTGAAATAATGTAATGTAGACCGAAGTAGTGCTAACTAAATGCATTTATGCTGCTCACCATACAGATTAGCTCGCCCATGAGTA
Organism: Protopterus annectens; assembly: GCF_019279795.1. NCBI lineage: Eukaryota > Metazoa > Chordata > Ceratodontiformes > Protopteridae > Protopterus > Protopterus annectens. Next base: position 748,390,115 of record NC_056744.1, read on the forward strand.
GTCCTGGGTACTGAAATAATGTAATGTAGACCAAAGTAGTGCTAACTAAATGCATTTATGCTGCTCACCATACAGACTAGCTTGCCCATGAGTAGTCCTGGGTGCTGAAATAATGTAATGTAGACCGAAGTAGTGCTAACTAAATGCATTTATGCTGCTCACCATACAGATTAGCTCGCCCATGAGTAGTCCTGGGTACTGAAATAATGTAATGTAGACCGAAGTAGTGCTAACTAAATGCATTTATGCTGCTCACCATACAGACTAGCTTGCCCATGAGTAGTCCTGGGTGCTGTAATAATGTAATGTAGACCTAAGTAGTGCTAATTATATGCATTTATGCTGCTCACCATACAGACTAGCTCGCCCATGAGTAGTTCTGGGTGCTGTAATAATGTAAAGTAGAACTAAGTAGTGCTAACTAAATGCATTTATGCTGCTCACCATACAGACTAGCTCACCCAGGAGTAGTTCTGGGTGCTGTAATAATGTAATGTAAACCTAAGTAGTCCTAACTAAATGTGTTTATGCTGCTAATTGCACAAACTAGATGGCCCATGCCGTAGGACTGCGGTGAATTTCTGAGGTATTTTTTACTGGGACATTTGAACTTCCTTCTGATGATTGTATATATGAGGCGTCACTAACCACCACTACACGAAGAGCAGCTTTGTGTAAACACTAGGCTTATATACTATCAGAAAAAATAAATTTTTACTCTAAGTATGTCCTAAGGCCAATCAGGTAAGCACACAATGAGCTTTCTACCAGCAACTCCAAGTTCAGATAGATGAAATCAGCCCTCTCTTGCCACAGGAGTACGGACTTTGACCCTCTTAATGCAAAATGACGAGTTTGGGTCCCAAGTCTTAAGGAACTAGGAAGAGATGCCTAATACTAACTAACAAGCAATGCATGCAATGTACTTAAATACAGACCAGCAGTAATTACAGCACTTAGAAAATGCAACTTTTAAACTGCACAGAAATGCAGAAATTAATAAATAGCACAGAAATCTTTCACAGTAAAATGAAAGCAATTAAACAAATGGCCCCTGTTTGTGCACCAGAACTGAGTGAGAGGCATGAAAGTTATCATTCTGAGGGCTGTGCAATAGGTTCAACATTCAACATGCTGTTTTTTTTTTTTTTTTGTAAATTAATCCTTACAAGATATGCTTTTCACCTCTCATTCACAGATCTTGAATTACTGCAGCAATGTACTGGGTTAGGCAGAGAGGCAAAAAATAAAGAAAAAAACCTTCAAGAATTCATTGCAGTCTGTCTATTAACGCTATTAATTCCTGGACCTAGCAGTTACCTCAACCTTCGTTCCCTGCTGTTTGCCCTATCAGCTGCAAAACGAACAAACAAACAAAAAGAAAAAGGGAAGACAAACTCGATCTCTTGATATTCCTTATTTCCCTTTACTTTACATGTGCACTCTCAAATTCTGAACTGGATGATTCTCCTCCAGACTTCTGCCTTTGCTTTCTTTTTGAAGATTTGAATGTAAAGAAATCCTCTGCTGAGTGAGAAAAATAGTGACTGAGTACACATCCAGCCCACATAACTACCAAGCCTTCTATGAAAAAAATCATTCTACTGGGAAAGTCTCTGTCACAAAGGGATACCTCTCAACTTCTTAGCGCACAAAATCTGGACAAAGCCTAAATTTATGTGGGACAATGACCCAAAATGAAGGACAGATTTTAAATATTGCTCATAAACTCAAATAGTTATTAAAATAACAGGTTTTGTTTTAGAAGCGATAAAGCCTGGCACCACAGGACCCGGAAACCAAATGGCAAAAACACTCTTGTAAGAGACGAAACTGCAAAGCTGAATGCTTAAAGCCTTTATTGTAGAGAAAACAGAATAAACCCAAGCGCTTTCGTTCGGTTAAATACCGAGCTTTTTCAGAAAAACACAAATTTTATGATCAATAGACCAAAAACATGAGGCAATACCTGGACAGTTGAGAGGTATATACAGAGGTAATCATTTAGCTACGTGCTATGCATTTTTTTTCTTTTTATCTTACTTTCAGCCTTTGGCTACTTGAAACTTTTATTTTGTTTCAACCAGATTCTACTTAGGTGGGAAAGACATCATCTGAAAATCTGGTAACTATGACGAAGCAATATTCACATTGGTACCTTGAAACTAGCATGCCAATGAAGTACCTAAAGAGTTCACATCAATAATTCCATATCTTGCCATTTGTTTTTGTATTTTGACCCTGCCCAATGCTGCCAAAGCTATCATCATGTCATTGACCTTAGGATCAGATTTCTTAAGGCAGTACATACAAACTTCATTATCTTGTAAAACAATGATGTTTATATTCCTCACTCCCTAATTGGTTTCCTTGAAGGCATGTGATGTATGCAAACCTAACAGTTCTTATCCCATTTCTAAGGGATGTTTTTCATTCTCCATAGTATCGCTGGTTAGCACTCTTTCCTTATTGACATGCTTAATACTCTGATAATCCTCAACATCTGTTACTAGTTCATCTTCCTCATGTTCCTCTTTGTTCTTTTACCATAATACTAACACTCTTCTTCTGTCTATAACTTGACCGTATCATCAACAAATGCTGAGTATATGCAGACATCTAAATAATCAGCCATCATCTTCTTGTCCAACTGCAACTCTTCTTTTCCTGCCGACAGCTGTGATTCAGAGTCCTGCGCTTGTGTAGTTTCTCTCCACCTTTTCTACTACATTTTCAGATCTGATGCTAAATTTGCCTTTCCAGCTCTTCTTTCATTTTCCTTCTCACCTTGCTTTGAATGGGTGAACTGGGGTGAGGTTGTTGGTCATATACCAAACTTTACTGCTTGAGTTTGCTCAACCATCTCCTGAAATGCACTTACAGCTCCTGTACTGCCATAGTCTAAAACAGCATCTGATTACAGCTATGTACAAATTTCTGCCTTATAGTTTCTAAAAGCTTTCCCCTTCCTCCGTTCACAGTTTTGTACATGAATACTAATGGTGCTTTCCTTCATTAAAACTGCCATATTTTTATATTGTCTGTCTCACACTTTAGACATAATTATACCCTCAACAACTCTTCCTCTATATATGAAGGTACCACCCATTCATTTGCCAGGAAACCTGCTTTTAAAGCCTTGTCAGACAACAACATCCTTGTTTTCAATCTTCCACCTGAACCGATGCATACCCTAAGCCACTGCAACTGTCCTGCAACAGCATCGGTCTAAGTCTAAGAAGAAGAACCCTTATGACCATGTCCACATGAACGAGCAGGTCATGTGCAGAAAAAGCTACATCACTGATGATTGCAAGTCTTTTACCTATACAGACACTGTGCAATGCAAAGCCGAACCTTCAGCTACACATAGATGCAAGGTGTCAGAATACTTCTTTTGCCCAAGTTACACTCAAGATTATTAACAGTCATTACAATGCTATTATAAGTAATATGCATAAACTAACTTTTTAAAGGCACAGTAGAACTGCTTTTGTTTTTTTTTTTTTTCTGAATTTTTACCTTTATACATTCTTCAAAACCAGGACTTGAATATTTGACACTCTCAATACAAAACTAATCTCATGCAACCTGTGCTGTGCATTGAATTTATTGAATATGAATAAACAAAGCTGTTTATTATTTTCTTTATAAGTGCACTATTTTGGCTTCATCCTGCAGCATATTTTCCCCTTTAGTTGCCAAACATGACTTTAGTAATAACTGTGTCACCAGCAGCCCAAACACTGTTCAATACTTGCTCAGAACTGAAACCACTTCATTCTAGTATAACGACTTTAACTGATACAGACCACTTAAAATGCAGTATGCAGAGTAGTGAAGCAGATAATGAGAAAAATCTCCTCGTCCAGCATCTCCTGTGTAATATTATAACTATAGTGAAGTTTAGTAGTATACATTTGTTGTCAGATTACCAATGCTGTCTCCTTTCGTCCTTGTTAGCCGTTCTTTTGGAATGTACAAGTCTGTACCTCTTGTCTCCTCCTCAGTTGTCACTTCATTTGCACACTCTATTTTTTTATTTGCTAACACCACTAGTAGGTAGAATTTTTTTATTTAGTTATTTCATAAGCTGCTATGGCTTGTGGCTTCCCAAATGGATCTGGATAAACACTACACATTAATGCACAGGGTGAGGGCCTGTCTTACATCTTTAACATTTTTTTCTTTCCTCACAGCACAGACACAAAGTGATATCAGGCTTATTATTTAAAGCCCTCAGCACATTAACAATCTGTATTTTAAATAGCTGGTAGTAATGGATTCCCTGTGAAAACATTAGTCAATACAGTAATTGTTTGCCATTTTTTCATTCCTCACAACACAGATGCAAAGACTATTGAGTATACTAAGCGTATAATTTAAACACTTCAGCAGACTAGCAAACATATATATTCACCTTCCTAACCTCTTTGTTTGAAGCTTGCAATAAGTGTACATTTGACAGTAAGTGCTGACAGTTTGTTGAAACTGTCAATTCAAACATTATCACCATAGAAACTGAGATGTTTAATATTTTTTTTATTTATTTTTAGATTGCACATTTTCTGACCCTCTGCTTATGGCAAAGTCTACATATGAAGAGAAAACTATAGATACTATTCTCCATGTAAGTGACTGTTATGCTATTTTGTCATTATGCCAAAACAGATGGGCTGTAGACTAAGTGAAAAACAGTCTGTACAATAAATATGTAACTATAAAATGCATGAAAATATGTGTAATGTCCACTGTGCAAAATACTCATTGACAGATTACTCAGTAATAAAATCACCTGCAATATTGATCTCAGTGGATAGATGGTTGTCTTAATAGGACCAAAGTGACTTCGCTTACTTGAAGACATTTTAATTTTATATATATATATATATATATATATATATATATATATATATATATATATATATATATATATATATGTCTGTATATACATCAATACAGTTCTACTTTATATCATCGAAGAACCACAATGTCAACTCGCTAAACAGTGAGATGATAACATCGTAAGCTCAAAACAGCGAAAACCCAGAAAGGCGAATTTTGCCTCTGGGAAACTAACCACTTGGCTACCCCTGGCAATAATCAAAACACTAATCAAATTAAAACCACCAAAGGGGGGGCTGTACCCCACCACACCTCCTACTTAAATATTCCCACTCTGAGATTGCAGTACAGTGGAGAAAAGGGCAAAGGTCGTCAGTGGTGGCCAAGTGGTTAGTTTCCCAGAGGCGGAATTTGCCATTCTGGGTGCTCGCTGTTTTGAGCTTACAATGCTATCGTCTCACTGTTTATCGAGTCGACAATGTGGTTCTTCGATCTTATGAAAGGGAACCATATATATATATATATATATATATATATATATATATATATATAGATATATATTATTCCTGTTCATTCATACACAAGAATTCGCACTTTAGGCAATGTAGTAGAGTTTAAAAATTTGAAATGAAATCATTATCTCAGATAAATTGTCTGAGATACAAACCATTGCTTAGCAGCAGAGTAAAAACAACTATTTGAGTCAATGTCATCCAGTGTAGGAGGTTTAAATTCCATGGCCTTTACCTAGTTACTGATCCATAGCTAATGATCCATTTAGGCATTCATTGTCAGTATATCACCTTATTGCTCCTTGTGTGGGCAGCTCAAGACAACAACTCCTACTTGAGCTAAAAGAAGTAATTAGCTAATCAGGCACAGGAAGACATGGTTCTGAAAACTCATATGTGGGCATTAATAAACAAACAACTCAGAACTGCAGTATGAGATTTCCAGATGTTGTCATATTAAGTTGTCAGATAAAAAGACAACCTCTTTTTATGCTCTTTACATTTTCTAACATAGTTAGCAGATTTTTATTTGAAATAAAAGACATTTTAATATGCAAATGACTAACAGAAAAAAAGCATCCTGTTATTTCTCCCAGAAAACAATATATATTTTGAATAGCTGGTAGCAATGGAATCCCTGTGAAAACATTTCAGCCTTTGCAGTAATCACTGATGCCTTGTCTGTGCCTGTGACCTACTATGTGATATTGTCAGTGTGCTTCCATGCCGGTACAACATTGTGATGATTCTCAGCTAGCAAAATGGCTAAATGTACATATCTTCCATCTCAGTTTGATTAAACAATTGCTTCAGCTTAGAAAATAATGTCTTGTTAGTTAGTAAAAAATAAACTGGCTTTAAAGCTGACCCAGTGTGCATGAGTGTTTTCCTATAAAACTGGCAAGAGTGAAAAAGAAAGAAAGAAAACGAAAATGCTACAACAGCCTGAGATAAAATCTTCTCCACAACACAGAGTCCGATAACTATTGTGAGCGTTGTTTTACAACAGTACTCCCCCTGCCCAATATGCAGTAGCAAAGTCTGCCCAAATCCCACCCAAGTCCCAGCACATGGTCTTATAATGGTCTTATTTATGGTAAAATATTACTTTTTTCTTCCCTCACTTTTTGCAGGGAGAAGCCCCCCTGCACCCCCCCACTACTTAAATATACTAAGTCTGAGATAACACTGCTTTGACCAAAAGGGTAAACTATGATTAGACAATGAATATTCTTGATATCACCAACAAATCTGCACAGTATGTCAATCATGCATCATTTGTATAGTACATTACAGCAACTAGGCATGTCAATCACTCTGGCCACTCCCATTCATGCACAAAATGATCGGGGGCTACTGTAGTAAAACAATGCCCTATTGTGTACGATAGAGCTGACTGACCTTATTTGGAAGAAAAATGAAATGAAAATTGCATCAAACTGGTGTGCAGTTAATGCACTATGAGTGTTATCGGTAAATGACAAGGATAGCTCTATAGCTAAAAATATGATACAAATTATAGCTGACACAAAGAAGCCATTTGCTAAGGAAATGAAGAAAGACAAAAGACAGATAAAAATGCTTGTATCAACAGTGACAAGGGTTGTTCTATGAAATACATACTCGGGTCCCGAAAAGGAAATTATGGACATTGGAAACTGACAGACTCTAGTAAAAATGGCAAATTTATTACTGTTGGTGCTTAGTTGATCAAGGTGAACCTTCACAAGATGAAGACGACAGACTATGCTGGAGACACCTAATGTTCAGATTATTCTGCAAATTACTTATAGGCTCATATTTATGTATTAAGCTAATGGCCTTGGAGCCTTTATAAGCCTAGCCCAAATAAATTGCCCAGGCACCATGCCACCCGATGTTAGTTCACAGTGTCCCTATCCAGTAGGGCAACTGGAGTGATCCCTGGGGTGAACTTTATGTTACCCATCCACTTGTCAGGATTTCTCTTGAAGAGGGCCAGTGAGGTGCTCTGCTTGACATGAATGGGAAGCTTATTCCAGAGTATGGGCAGTCTTTGGGAGATGAACCTGTTCCTCCAGCATGTTCTGTTAATTGTGGTAATGAGTTTGTGATCTCTGGAGTGTGCGGTGTGGGGGATTGGTATTTCTTTAGGAGTAGCATATCAAGTAGGGCTGGGTTGGACATGGCTTTGTAAGTCAAGCAGGGATCACCTCTAAGTAGATAATAAGATACTGAGAGCAGCTGAAGTCTCTTGAGTCTGTCCATGTAGGTCATGTGTTTAAGGCCTAGGTTCCTTTTTCTAAGGTACTTTTATGTCCTCTCCAGTTGTTGTAGTGTTTGGGAAGGTACATGCCAAATGGGGCATTATATTCAATGATTGGTCTAATGAGGGATGAGTTGAGAAGGATGATGACCTCTTTCTTCCTGGATGCGAAACCTTTGGTTAAAAGATGTGCTACATAGAAGGAATTTCTGACCACTGTGGCAATGTGGTGGTCGAAGGTGAGATGGCTGTCGACCTGAGTGCCCAGATCTCTTATGGCCCCTTCAGTGCTCAGTGGGCTCCCATCAACATGGTAATTCATGGGAACTGAGTTTTTTCCAATGGGGATGATAATGCATTTTTTGGCATTAAGCTTCAGGCCGTGGTTTCCGACACCAGTCATTGGTCTCAGAGAGGTCCATTTGTAGGATGTCTGCATCACTTGTGGAGTTAATAATGACTCCTAGCTTGCAGTCATCAGTAAACTTGGTCAGCCAGAGTCCTTCTGTGTTGGTCTGGACTTCTGAGAAGTAGATGCCAATCAGGAGAGGGCCCAGGACCGAGCCCTGTGGGACTCCACTTGTGACTGGTCGACAGTTTGACTTGGGATCCACAACTCTCACTCTGTGGGTCCTGTCTGTGAGCCAGTCTTCAACCTACCTAGTGATGTAAGGATTGCTGCCTAGTTTGGTGAGTTTATCAATGATACCTGAGTGGGGAATGGTATCAAAGGCCTTGGCCAGGTCAAGGTAGGCTGGATGCACTGCCTTACCCTCATTCACAGCCTTGGTGACTGCTTCAAAGAAGTCAAACAGGTTCAGCAGACAGGATCTCCTCTTGACAAAGCCAAACTGTGTGGGGTCAAGAGTTTGGAGATTGCCTATATCTTTGTTAAGCAGGTCCACAATGATGCGCTCCATAGTTTTGCATACCAGACTCATCAGGCTAATGGGGAAATAGTTCCCAGGATCTGTAGTTTCTCCCCCTTTATGGAGCAGGATGACTGTAGCAGTGCACCATTCATTAGGGACATAGCCTGAGTTAAGGCTGTGATTGAACAGGGCACACAGATGTGGAGATATGTTGCCAGTTCATTTTGTAGCTCATGTAGGATGCAGCCAGGGATATTATCAGGTCCCATGGATGCTGTATTCTTGGCTTTGGACAATGCAGCTTTTACCTGTGCTGCAGAAATGGTGGGTACCAGGCTTTCTTCTGGTATTGTGGGGGGAGAGAGAGTGGTAAAGTTGGCAATGTATCTGTCGGCCAGTATGTTGGCTATATCTGTTGGCTCAGTATAGGAGGTGCCATTGTGCAATAACTCAGAGCACATCTGGGTATTGCCTTGGAGGTTTTTGATATAGCTATAGAAGGCTATGTGGTTGTTTTTGGTGTCAGTTGCAATTCTGCCTTCATAGCTGGCTTTAGAAGATTTGATAAGGGATCTCAGCTTTTTGTTGAGATTGATAAGGGAGGTTTTCCAGTCTTGTGACTTCATTTTTTTGCAACAGTTTCTTCCTTCTGTTGTAGAGTTTACTGATGGCTGGGGACCACCAGAATGGCTTCCTTTTTTTTGAGGAGAGCATCTTAGTTCTATTTGGTATGGCAAGGTCCATGAATTTGTGTACGTGCTCATACAGTGCATTGGTGTATGATTCAGCGGTACTGCAGCTATTTTCCATTGGCATGGGTGCTGAGAAGTTAGCCACTTCTGTTTTTAGGAACCCAAAGTTGGCTTTAGAGAAGTTTTTCAGGGTGGTCACCTTAGCGGAGGTTGTAAGTAAGATGGAGATTTCCATGGTGATCAGTTTGTGGTCAGATTTAATCAGGGAGAAATTGACTATAGGTGTGGAGCAACGGTCTCCCATGTTGGTGATAACCAGGTCGAGGATGTTGCTGCCTCTAGTGTGGGTCAGAATGAACTGGTCCAGGGCATTGGAAATGATAAATTCCAGAAAGCATTGGGCCTGTACATTGGTACCTGAATAGTTTTCCCAGGTCATGGAAGGATAGTTAAAGTCACCCAGTATGAGAGTATTGGGTTGGTCCTTGATAGATTCCAGGGTGCTTAGGAACTTGGAGTGAGAGTCTAGAGACATGTTTCAGGTTCTGTAGCAGGCTATGACTTGTATTGCCATCTTACCCAGTGTTAGTTGTACCTGAAGTATCTCAGATGCATTATTCTGGGCTACCAGTCTAGAGGTGTGCGTATCCTTTAAGAATATGGAGACACCACCGCCTTTGGAGCCTCCGGGCATATTCTGTGGCCAAAAGGTATGGAATGAGTTGTAGCCTGGGAGCACAGGGGTGCTTTCTGCCTCTTTAAATCAGGTCTCCGTTACAGCTCAGATGTTGACATTACCCATTTGTGAGGAGATATTTGAGCAAGTGCATCTTGAGATTTAGGCTTCTAGCATTGAGCAGCATAACCCTTAGATTGCATTTGTTTGTATCTGTTATGGTGGAATTCTGGCCTTTGGAAAAATGCCTAAAAAGGCAATATAGGGGTGCCAAGAGCCTTACCCAGTACCTAGAATTCCAGGGGTGACAAATGCAGGCCATCTCTGGCAAAATGTTGTCTGTCGATCATGTCGTCCCAGGCAGACAGATACTGGATCCCCATATAATGACACCAGAAACTTAGTCAATTGTTGAAGTCAATCATTTTCTGCTCGTACTGTGGTATCATTCTGTGTGACGGTAGAATACTGCTCAGGGCCAGGGTCATACCCTGCCTGGGCCAAATAATCCAAGAGTTCCATCACTTCTCTTTTCATGTAGAACAGGGATGTACGTCTCAGATCATTCACACCCACATGGACAATGACTGAGTCATATTTGTACGTGTTGTGGAGTGACCTGAGTGCATGTGCTATGTGGTAGATCCTGGCACCTGATAGAGAACTGAGTGTCACCTTGTTCGACCTAGTAAGTGGGACATCAGTGTGCCTCACAATTCAGTCTCCTATGATTAGTACATTGGGCAAAATGATTTGCCTTAAGGGCTTAGGTTGAGGGGCACACTGTGGTGGTGAGCTATTTGTTCTAGGGTTGGTGTTGTGTTGTGGTGGTCGAGTGTGTTTCTGTCTTGGGTGTCTCTGTTGTTTGGGTAAATTTTTATTGAGAATCTCCACAAAGTGGTTGTAAGGTTTGTGTTTCTATGTATGGGTTGTGGTGGTTGGTGTTTTGGAGGCTTATGTGTTCTATATAGTAAGTTGTAGGTGCTGACCTCCTCTTGACCAGCTAGTCTGGTCATGGTTGGAGCACTGCTTCCAGTTTGGTGATATAAGTGCATTTCACACATATATGAGTGTTGGGAGGTAAGAGTAGAGGGTTGTCTATATACATTAGACAGTTGCCACACTGTCCCAGAATTCCCAAGTGCACCAGGTTAGCAGGAGAAAGCACAGGAAAGTTCCCTACAATCATACCAGGAGGAGTGGTCATAACTAATAAGTACTGGTGTTGTTACTGCGTAGGAACAGCTAGTGCTGATATCACCTAAGTGTGCTACAATAAATGCTACAAAAGCCTGATAAAGTGCTAGCTGATTAAGCTAATTGAGGTGCAAGAAGTAAAAGAACAAGCATGTGCTAAGGGAAAAATGGAAGAGCAGACTTTCTGGCACTGGTAATAGTTTACCTCAGCTGAGCACCACTGCGCGGTGCACAAATCCACGCAAATACAGGCTTTTAAACCAGAAAGTTGAAAGGGATGGAAAAACTGCCCAAACAGCCAATAAACTATAATTTCTGGACCAGAAACCACTCCTCTTTTGGTAGATAGGCTATCTAGTGCTCACCACTCCCACTGATAAGCTAGAAGGATTCACTCCAACACAGAAAGGTCTGGGGGGCTCAGAAACTTACAAAACAGACCTGGATACAGCAAATCTGTATCTGGAGTAGACTAGTTACAGGAAAGGTGGGAAACAAGCTTAGAACTTTTTTTTGTTTGTTTTGTTTTATTTTTTCAGAAAAGCAATTAAAACAGTAGCAAAAACACTTTAAATGCAGTACAAGCTAGCACACTTAATTGTGTAGCAATATTAAGGCAAATACAGTTTAAATAAATGCAGATAAATTAAAAACAAAAAACAAGTGCAGAAAGCAGTACATTCTGAAAAAAATCAAAATGGAGGCACTTATTTCTCCTTCTTGTTGTTCTTGTAGTCTGCAGGATGCCAAAACTGGATTTGCGGAACTTAAACAAGCCAAACCCACACAAACATGGGCTTCTAAACCAGAAAGTTGAAAGAGACAGAAAAACTGCCCAAACGGCCAATAAACTACAATTTCTGGGCCAGAAGCCACTCTTTTTGTGGTAGATAGGCTACCTAGCGCTTACCTCTCATACTGATAAGCTAGAAGGCTTCCCTCCAACACAGAAAGTTCTGGGGGAGGGTCAGAAACTTACAAAAAAGTCCTGGATACAGCAAGTCTGTATATGGACTAGACTAGTTACAAGAAATGCTGGAAAAAAGCTTAGAACCTTTTTTTTTTTTTTTTTTTTTTTTTTTTTTGTAGAACAGCAGTTAAAACAGTAGCAAAAACACTTTAAATGCAGTACAAGCTAGCACACTTGAGTGTGTAGCAAAATTAAGGCAAATACAGTTTAAATAAATGCAGATACATTAAAAACAACAAAATAAGTGAAGGAAGCAGTCAATTCTGAAAAAAATCAAAATGGAGGCACTTAGAGTATGTCTTTCTCCTTCCTTTTGCTCTTGTAGTCTGCAAGACCCCAAAGCTGGATTTGCAGATCTTAAACAAGTACAAATCTGGGCTTTTAACCAGAAAGTTGAAAGGGACAGAAAAACTGCCCAAACGGCCAATAAACTACAATTTTTGGTCCAGAAACCACTCTTCTGGTAGTAGGCAGGCTACATAGTGCTTACCACTCTCACTGATAAGCTAGAAGACTTCCCTCCAACAGAAAAATATCTGGGGGGCTCAGAAACTTACAAAACAGTCCTGGATACAGCAAATCTGTATTGGATTAGACTAGTTACAGGAAAGATGGGAAACAAGCTTAGATCTTTTTTTTGTTTGTTTTTTTTAAGAAATGCAGTTAAAACAGTAGCAAAATGACTTTAAATGCAGTACAAGCTAGCACACTTGAGTGTGTAGCAATATTAGGGCAAATACAGTTTAAATAAATGCAGATAAATTAAAAATGTCAAAAAAACAAGTGCAGAGAGAAGTAAATTATGAAAAAAATCAAAATGGAGGCACTTACAGTATCTCGTTCTCTTTCCTGTTGTCTTGTAGTCTGCAGGACACCAAAACTGGATCTGGGGAGCTTAAACAAGCACAAACCCACACAAACATGGGCTTTTAAAACAGAAAGTTAAAAAGGATGGAAAAACTGGCAAAACGGCCAATAAACTACACTATTTGGGCCAGAAATTGTGACTGGTAATTTATAACCATGGGATTCTAACAACGCTATTGAAGTTTCTACCTTCAGTCTAATCACAGTTGCAAAAAGTGTGCATTCAGAAATGAAGAAATATAAATGAACCTTGTTTTCAAGAAAAAGATACAGATATCAGACAATATGGTTGCATAGATTGATCTTTGTTTCCTTTATAGAATGGCATGTAATTTTTACCATACGGAACTGGAAGCAAGATCCCATCTGCTTCAGAGGGAGTTAAATTATGAACTTCATGGCCACTGAGAAAAGTGGAGAATAATTATGTCTTTATTTACTCAGTATCCCTTAACTCAGTTTGGAGACTAAAGCAATTATTTATATGGGAAAAAAAAGATTTATGATGGCAATAGGTCACTACCCTTCAGTGCCCAGTTTTTAATACAAACCACCCCCAGGATTCACTAATCCTCCGTGTAAGACTAGATTAGTCGTACGCGGAAAAGCCAGTCTAAGCGTAAGATGGCAGAGCGCTATGCATATTAATGAGGATGCACTGCCTCAACTCTAAGGCTAACACGGAGCATGCACGACTACAGAGGGCATGTCAAACTGCCGAGCAGTCCAAAAATCCACGCCCCTGCAAGTATGACACTCGAGAAATGTCTACTTACATGAGTGAGTCCGCTCAAATGTGTACATACCCAACACTAAACTCCCCCACATTCTAAACCCCTGTACAATTATAAAATGTAAAATTTTTTTTTTTTTATTATTTCCGATATAGCTGCCCATATTTGTGCGTGTTTATGCAGGTTTGCCCATTGCTTAGCTACAGTTAGCAATTTAGACACTGAAGAGGATAATAAGAAACTTATATGCAAATTAAGCGAAATAGCGATAGCGTAGTGGTAGAGCTTCCCGGTTCGAGTCCCACCACTCCCCCTCCCATTTTCTGTTGGAAATCTGTATATAAAAATAATTCCTGACATTTATCATTTAAATTTTTGTAAAAAGCATTGAAATGGCCTATGTAGTAGTGAACGAATTATATATATATATATATATATATATATATATATATATATATATATATATGAAGGTGAAATGGTTATGCATACTGATGGATGCATAAGTAACGTATCTTAAGCAATGTGAAGCACTGCTAAGCAAAGTTTACCAGTATTAAGCATATTTAAATGTAATTTCTTGTAGCTGAGCACTGTGTTAACTAGTGCAATGGCGTTGCGCATAGCTGCGCTTCATGCCAACTAGCGCAAGCAGAACATGTTTGTGCGGAGTTGTGCTCCGTGCTAACCAGCGCAACATCGGGCAATGTCAAGCAATGTAGAGAAACATCGGGCAAAGTTGAGCAAAGTCCTCTAAACACAGCCAGACCTCCTAGCCGGTCTGGCCAGTAGTAAAATAAAAAGCAATGACAGGGCTCGAACCTGGGATATTGTGCACCATAATCACAGTACTGAACCACTAAGCCATGACCGCATTACATAACCATGCACTTTCAACACACACATACATACCAATGGAAGTTTACCCATTGCTAAGCAGGTGTGCCTTCAGCTGAGTTTTTTCAAAACTGGCCTACAAATAAGTCCGGTAAATGAGGCATATTTAAGCTCCATACGGGGGAATACTTGCCATAACTGGCTGTAGCTCCCATCTGCAGGTAGCATGGCCAGTGCTGAAGAGGGAATCTCGATTTTGAGCGCAACATTGGAGCATTGAGGAGTCAAAAGTAATGGTTTGCCTCCTTGACCATAATCATGAAGATAGACTCCTGCGGGGCCAGTACCAGGGCACCCAATACAAAGCGGAAGCCTGCAACCATCTAGCTCATGAACTTACCAGTGCCACAGCCATCCATCGAACTGGTGAGCAGGTCAGACATCACCACTCAGACCTGAAGAGACGCAAGGAGGATCAACTAGACCAGTGGATGCAGGAGGCCCGTGGGATGGAAAATGCCCCACTACTGAGTAAGTAGCCATGGAATTAAGTATGTAAGAATTGCTATTCCAGTCTATACTATGGATAGGTATGTCTGAATATCACTTCATTTACTTCACAGCTGCAGGTGTCCGTGCTGCGAACCAGCAAGCCTATGCAGATAGGCTGCTAAGGCTGCGCCACCAGGCAGGTTAGTAATTATTCTGCATGTACTGTTATATAAAATAAATGAGAGAGCCTGAAAAAAGTGTTTTAACCCAATAAATGAAGGTATAATAATTCTTTAATAATTATTCTGCATGTACTGTTATATAAAATAAATGAGAGAGCCTCTAGAAAAGTGTTTTAAGTCTTTAATAAAGGTATAATTCCTGGAGTGTGTCTGTGTCATTTTCTTTGATATATTGTTGTACTCTTGCATTATAGAAATAGTACTGTTGTATTAAGCGCTGTTAACCCACACTTGGGTAGGCCCATATAAAGTGGATGAAGGGAGTGCCAGTAGCTTTTAAGCATATTTACAGTCCTCAACTTTTGGTTCATGCCCAACATGTACAGGTTAATCTGGCACATGAGTAGCTTGGTATTGTGTTCCCCAGAAATGTCAGTGTGCTGCCAGACATGTAGGGAGCTGTTAACATATAACTGATAATTTCACGTGAACATATCTTGATAATTATAGGAAAGTAGAGCTGTCAGTGTACCATCTCAGCAGTAGTGTGTCTGAGCAACTCACAAAATATGTAGCAGTAACATCTGCATCCCGGACAGTTCGTATGTCAGATGCAGCTCATGTATATAAAGATCTAGCAAAACCCATTTCACAATTTAAGGACAATTGGGTAGTGTAATAATACATGTAGGGGACATATAACTGCAGTTAATAGGAATGTAGTGTAAACTAGAAGGATATATAAGTTGTTAATGGAGCTATCTTTTTCCACCCTACTGTATGTGCATAAAAAATGCAATTCCACACCTCAATGGGTATGTCTAATCTCAAAACATTTGTTGGGACATATGTCCTATTGGTTTATAAATATCTGCATTTAATTCAATGCATGTGCGCTGTTCAAATACCACAATATTGGTGGCCTGTTGCCATCAATTAAACCTGCATGCTGTTGTAATGTCCACTGTTGTTCTATATATGCATGTGTCATGCTTGCTGTTCAACTGTTGGAACTCTGGTGTGTTGGGTTAATGGGAATACTTCTGCATGCTGTTATAACTAATTGGGAATGCTGTTGACTGTTACTAACCCATATTTTCATTAAATCCTCCAAAACATAGAACGTATGGGAAGGCCAGTCCCAGCGGAACCACCTGTCCCACCTCAGCTGGCGATGGTATCTGGCAACAGCAGGTCCAGTGCCCAGCCTGGGACCTCCTCCTCCATTGGCCCTGTGCCACCTTTGGGTGAAAGCACTGTAGGGGATGTGGCTCGTCCCCCCCATGCAAGCGTGGGTGGAGGAGGGCCACCTATCACCCTCCGAATGGTCCGGGCTGTGGTGCATAGAGAGATTGAGCGTTCTGTTGCTGATACTCTATGCCAGCTTGAGGCATGAGTGCTGCAACTCACGGGTGAGCCTGCCCCTCCTACACAGCCCCCAGCACAGTCACCCTCTGGGCTGTGAAGGTGCAGTGCTGACTGCCCATGGGTGGGGATCTCAGTTCCACTGTTGCCATCTGTGGGCTCATGGGCTTGCGATTTCCATACATCCTTCCCCGTCAATGGTGTTCACCCACCACATGTGTCATATTCCTCCCCTGTATGCGTCTTTTTTGTCTTGTCTGTTTACCTCCCCAACGTGCCTCCCCAAATATACCTACTTCCCCTATCCCACATTCCACTCTCACCTGAAAAAAAAATAAAAAGGGCAATCTGCTCCCAAAAAAAAAAATTACGCCCCATACATAGCTGCCCATTTTGCACACATGTCCGCTGGACACATAAAATGTAATTTAATTGGCAGTACAACATACTTTGTTGTCCTCACCCCTCTCTCAGGGGTGGAAAGTTTCATCTTTCCCTCCAAATTTATTGCATATGCACAGCTGTTGTTGTTAAAGAAATGGGCAGCTATGGACCTTCCATACACCCGTCCTGCACATCCCAAGCTGTTTTCCCTACTGTCTTTCCCTCTTTGTGCCCCTTTTTTACCACTTTCCTATCTCCCAATTTTCTTTTCTTTCAAAGAAATGAGCGCAGGTGTTAGCAGGAGTAAGCACTTTTAAGCAGTAGTTAGTGGGTTTGCGAGAGGGTACCCTTGTTTGTGCTAAGCTATGCATTGCTAAGCATCGCGCAAACGCATGAAAACCCACTTACAACTGCTTAAAAGTGCCTTAGTCACTCTGTATGTGAGGGCCCTTGTTCTGCTCAGCAGCAAAATAAAACACCTCTGTCAGTCTCGAACCCAGGACCTTGTACACACTACACTGCATGAAGTAAAACTAAGCCACAGTAGATATACAAGTTGGTGCTGAAATAAATATATCATGCATCAGAGTGAGTGAATGTAAAGGAAAAATAGGAATGCCATAACACACAACTTGTTCTGTGGATCTTTACCAGCAGTTGTTGTGGAATTGCATTACATGACTGTGATAAGAGAAGCAGCCATTTTAGCAGGAAATAATGTTACAGCAGCACTTTACAACCCCCTCACAGTATCATAGCAGGACAAACACTGGCCTATCTGATTAGGGCAGAGGCCATACCTCCCAACTGTGCCTAATTTTCAGGGATGTTCCTGATTTTGAAACAAATTTTAGCTGTGTCCCTCTGAATCCCTCTGAAAAGTACTGACGTTGGCCAGAAAGGTGCTGAATTACACTTAATGAATAATGACAATAAGTAAGAGTTAGACACTGCTTGTACTTCAGAAAAGGTGTATTAATCCAAACGCTCTGGTTCTCTCAAAGTCTCAACTTAATGGCATTAATATTTTAAAGGTGTACCTCACTTTTACCTACTTTTCCCTGAGTTTGTTCAAATATGTACCTGGGTGTTTGAGAGGCCTGGCAGAGGCAGAAACACACAGGCATATCAGCTTTTCTGCTATTACACACTGTGCAAATAGCTTTGGAAGGAGTTCCAGAAGCATACCCTTATGTAGGAGTACAGCACTGAAATACAAAAGGATGTAGCCATGTACTGGTAGCAACCAACTGCAACAATGCCATTGTTCCAGAGCTGAAAAGACCAGTGAGGTGCACAGACAAAGAATAACAGGCTAACCTCTGGCTACCATGTGGATAGGTCCACAGTTGGGAGCTATGCAGACAGACTACTTGCCTTGATAAACTAACAGGTACACAGCAACCCTTTAAGTCCAGCAAGATAAAATTCACACAATAATACATAATGCTCTCTGTACTTCTGCACCCCTACCCAAATGTAGAATATACCTGTGTGTTCAGGGTCTACAAAGGATGTAGGTAGGCATACTCAGTACTGATATTTGTCCAGTTTTCTTGAGCAGCCTGTGCTAATGTCAGCACTAAAAAAGCACAAACTGTTCAGAAGTGAGTAAATGAATATTCACAGTATAGCAGTTCACAAACAATTCATGTGCCAAAGGAATACATCTCAATAACTAGTTTTGTATGGCAGTTAATTGTACAATTAGAAAAGAAAGTACATACTCCCATGTATCTTGGGTTACCAGTTTGAGGGGTGAGTACAATTCTACACTGACAAGTGTGTACTGGAAGCAGCAACATTCAGGTCTGAGTACAACATTTAAATCACTGGCTACACCCCTGGCTTCAGATATAAGAACTATACCAACCTGCTGCCTTAAACAATGATGTCCACAGCAAACACGCATGATCGCCATCTTGGAAAGCTGAAAAGGCCACGCCTACCTGAGTTAGCAATTTATAGCATTGGGTTGCTATGACAGTGATTACTGCAATTACCACACAGCAGACTGCATGCAATTAGCAAATGGTGGCCAACAACTGGTGCAGAGGCCATCAAATGCACATGTGCAAATACCTATAAAAGCAGGCTATAATTGCTGCCAACAAACTCAATCACTCTATTGCAGAGACTGACAGAGAGAGAGAAACAGTGAAAAGCAAAAGGAAAAAGAAAAAGAGAGTATGTACTTTCTTTTCTAATTGTACAATTAACTGCCATACAAAACTAGTTATTGAGATGTATTCCTTTGGCACATGAATTGTTTGTGAACTGCTATATTGTGAATATTAATTTACTCACTTCTGAACAGTTTGTGCTTTTTTAGTGCTGACATTAGCACAGGCTGCTCAAGAAAACTGGACAAATATCAGTCACCAAGGCCATTGACGAGGGGAAGGTGGTCCACACAGCCTACCTGGACCTCGCAAAAGCCTTTGATACAATACCCCACTCGGGCATTATAGATAAGCTCACCAGCTTAAATATAAACCCCTATGTCACTAGATGGATTGCAAATTGGCTCAAGGACAGAACCCACATGGTTAGAATTGCTGGAGCCACGTCAGACTCCAAACCAGTTACAAGTGGTGTCCCACAAGGCTCAGTCCTGGGACCTCTCTTGTTCGGTATATATTTCTCGGAGGTACAGGCCAACACTGAAGGACTGTGGCTGACCAAGTTCACAGATGACTGCAAACTGGGCACCATAATCGACTCTCCAGCCGACACAAGCATCCTCCAAAAGGGCCTCATAGAAACAGACAACTGGTGCCAGAGCCATGGCCTCAAGCTAAATGCCAAAAAGTGTATAGTCATCCCCTTTGGCAAAAGCAAAGTGCCCACAAATTACCACATAGGTGGTAATCCATTAAGTACAGAAGAAGTAATTAGGGACCTGAGGACCCAAGTTGATAGCAATCTCTCATTTGACAATCACGTGGCCAAAGTGGTTAGAAAAACATTTTATATAGCCCACCTAATCATGAAGGGATTCACATCTTGATCAGGGGACATCATCGTGCCTCTTTACTCATCCCTCATCAGGCCCATAATTGAGTACAATGCCCCTTTTGGGATGTACCTTACCAGACACCTGCAGCAACTGGAAAGACCCCAAAAGTACCTCACCAAGAGGATCAAAGGGCTCAAACAGATGCCATATGCTGCCCGGTTAAAGAAACTCCAGCTCTACTCAGTGGCATACCACCTGTTCAGAGGCAATCTGTGCCTGATGTATAAAGCCATGTCCAACCTGGAATTAATGGACATGCTGCACCTCAGAAAATCCAAATCCCATCGAGCTACGCGCTTGAGAGACTTGAACCTCAGCACTGAAATAAATAGGACATGCTGGAGGGACAGATTCATAACCCAGAGGCTCCCTTCACTCTGGAATAAAATCCCAGTCCAGGTTAGGCAGAGTCCCTCATTGACTCTCTTCAAGAGGAATCTTGATGAGTGGATGGGAGATCGTAGGTTTACCCCGGATATCACTTCTGTGTCACTGTTAGACAGAGGCACAGTATACTAACCTCGAAAAAGGGCATAGCAAAATAAATTTAAAATGGGTGGCGAAAGCCAAACACATTCTGGCTAGGCTTATAAATGCCCTAGGGCAGATAGCCTAGTATGAACCTATGAACCTATGAACCTATGAAATAATACCAACTCATACAAAGGAAAGGTATGTAACAGATATGTATTTACTGGCATGTAGTAGATGTTTTTGAAGAGTAGTCTACATAATGTGAACCATTCATATGTGGCAGCAGTACGTATCTATGCACAGATGTCCTGCTTAACTACTGCTATGGACAATTCATTGTGTACCTGTGGGCAGTGGGACATAACTGTGAAATGTGTAGCTCAGCATTAAATGTCAAACATCTGATCCATGTTATCTGTGTTCTGTACAGTAGTGTGGCCAATGGCTGTTGGGGGGATTAGTGCAAACATTTATATAAACATGGGTGTGACAGAGTAACACATGCATGATAGTCATATTAAAGTGTAGCTTAGCATTGGCAACTGCTGTACCAGGCTAGTATGCTAATCTAGCATTTGGAGCTATATATACCCCCTCTAATGTTACTATGTGTTCACATGTGACACCTGTTCATGTTGCAGCAAGGCCCAACAGTTCAGCTGTGAGGTCCAGGGACTTACAACAGTTTGGACCTTGTGTGTGTATGGCACACACATACGGAGAGAGAGATATATATGTGTCATATATATTAACATCTGTATATGTGCATAGAGCAAGGGACATATTGCAACTGTCTGCGAAGGGTGGACATATATATGTTGGTGAAGGTTGTTATGTGCATATTTGTATGTAGGTTTTAGTGTGTGACAAACAAGACAGCATACAGTGCTGGTATATGACATGTGGTGGTTAAACACTGTGGGTGTTTTGTTCAGTTTGCAATGTTGCAGCCAGTGAGGCCTGCTAAAGCTACCTGGGCTGTGAACACTTTCAATGCATTTCTCACAAGACTGTGCAATATTATTACATTACTGTATACCTCACATCCTTTGTATAATTGATATTCCCACCATGAAAGGTGGACTGTATATGCGCCTATATGTATATGTACACCAATGGATGTGTATATGTATGTGTGTATATATACATATATATATATATATCTATATATGTATATATATATATATATATATATATATATATATATATATATATATATATATATATGTATACACAGAGTGAGAGAGTCATATATACTCATACACAGCCACATCTACTTGTTGCAATAGATTCTAAGTAAAGTTGACTGAGTGTGATGGTCAATGTGTTGGTGAATATGTCAAAGATGTGTATTTGTGGGATAGCTTAGTGGGAAACTGTTTCTGTCATGGTATTATGGGTCCTTGCTTTGATCCCAGCAAAAGCTGTGTATGCTGCTGCTAGGCAGATAAAGCACTATGGCATACATTCTGATGTAGTCCCTTGGTGTTAACTGGGGTGTGTCATTGGAGGCTAAAGCACTACATGTATGCTTATTGATTGATACTATGATGAATTCAAATCCTGTATGTACTGTAGTACTACTTGAAGCTCTGGGCCTAAACAGCAAAGTATGGTGTATGTCCACATTGTTTGGAACTACTGTTTTGTGTGGTCCCTGTAGTCATCACAGATTACATTCCTCAAGCTTAAGGTTTTGTAAGTACTGACACACAGTACTGTATGGTACACACGTAAAGCTTATCTGGATTGCCATACCTTTGTGTCTTGTAATTATGTCTGATGGGTGTATGGGTATGCCTGTAACATGTCCTCTGTCATATGTGTGTTACAACATATAACTGCGTATCTAGCAACACTTATAGTTTACTACAGCAGTATGCCACCTGTATTCACAATTGTGCACATATTTTGGCCACAGGTTTGCCATCAACAAGTTGTGTGGTATAATGGCAATACTGTAACTGGACCTTACAAACATTGCGATGGATGACACATTTCTTTATGCATTGGCTTGATCTATATCTGCTGTGGCTAGGTGGTGCATTGTGTTGCATATAGTGTGCCAGATACTCTTGTATAGTCTTATATAGTGATTTTATTTTGTTGCTGTGCAGAACATGGTTTATTATATAGAGCGTGCCAGGCACTTTCAAGCAGTTGTGGGGTGAGCACTGATAAGTGGTAGTGAATGTGTTTAATCTCAGTCAGCTAATAGGTTGCTATATATGGCAGTTCAGTGATATCTGTACTGTATAATGTTAAATGTGCCATATGACTTGCTCATACATATTTTTTCTTTATGTCTTCAAGGGATCATGGCACACCATAGAAATCCTAGCTACAGTAGTGCTGAATATGAGATTCTTACCAGCTGTATGATTCAGCACTACAGCCTACTATTCTCAAGACCCAGCCAAGACCAGCAGGAGCATACTGCAATATGGCAAGATGTTGTCCAGAGGGTAAACGAGGTAGGCCTGCATAACCGGACATATGAGCAGGTATGCCACCACTGCAGTGATCTACTTAGACATGTCCGTCAGCATGCTTCTGATGTATGGAGACAACAACTTGCAACAGGTGGTGGGGTTAACATCCACCACCCCCCTCACCAGAGTGGAGGAGCTGCTCCTCAGCCTGGTAGCACCTGCCCAACAACAACAGCAGCAGACATTTACCATGATAGAGGTTGGAGCCACCCAGCAAGAACACATGGAGCATGCAGGTAACATGGCATATCTGTAGACTACTGTTACCTCTACTGGTAGATCATGCATATGTGAGATGTGTACTGTGTAGTTAGAAGATGTGGAGCCTGTTGTTGTGCAATACTGATCATTTGGAACATAATCTGTAGGCCTGTGAATGTAAACTGCTGTTCTACTGTAAGATTGCAAACCCACAGTAGCAATGCCACAGTTGTTGCCACTCATAAACTGTCTTATATCTATGTAGGTCCCTCTGGTGTGACAGTAAGGCAGTGGACAGATGCTGGTGAGTGTGTTGTACACTTATTATTGCAAATAAAAAGTGCATGCCATAGTTATGGTGTAGGCCATGTGCACATGTAACACACCTACCCATAATGTATGCTGTGCATGTTTGCTGTGAGACCACGCACATCTCACTAATGTGATTAGCTGCCTCAAACACATGCAATACACAGACCATCTCAAACCAATGTGGCTACAGTGTAGTAACCATTGGATAGGCAGAGTCGATACACAAAATGCACATAACATACACAACTATGTCATACACAGAACATGTTAACATGCTACACATGAAGGATTCACAAACCCTCTGTAAAGTCACACTCCGGTATCCCAAATATCATCCACACAGCGCACATAATATACCAGAGGTGTAGAGGCCTATCATGGGGCAGTGAATCACTCTGCAACACACAACACATTCATGTTAGGGAATGCTCCTTATTGGCCTCCTTACAAACCCATGTAACAACTGGTTGTGAAATGGTGACTGTAGCCATCGTAGTGCAGTTCCGGTACAGCATGATAGGTGCTGGTTTGGGACACATTTGTAGCCTTGAGTGATGCTTCATGATGATGGCTTATGGTACTACACCCCATCCAGTTACTGTAACCACAGTACTACACATAGCTTTCATTGCTATACACATCAATATTATGTGTGTGCAAACATATGCACCTCTAAATAATATGCATACCAATCACCATTTGCACAACTGACACATATATGTCTTGTGATGCTATTGAGTGGCTAGGTCATATGACACACATTGGGTATGTGTGATGTTTAAATTTGCAGTTGTGTTTTAGCATGCCATGTCATGGATGACACTGGCATGTCCACAATATGATCTACACTCACCATAACTACTGTGCATTGGGTATGTGGACCAATGGTATTCCATCAGTTATACATACACCACTGATCTTGTGTGTATACACATCATTCATGAGCTAAAACTGTGTCCACAATTATTTTCTAAAGACACAGAGGCTCTAATCAGAATTGGATATCTATGTGACACATAGATACACATCCAGCTATGGTATGTAGACCTGTGAGTGATGGTGCACAGTATATTACAGAGTTTTGAATACTTGCACAGCAATGTTGTGTCCATGTATGCATTGCGTTCCAGGGGAGGCCAATCACTGAACAACAAAACACATGCATCATAGCCATCTATACTGTTAGTAACAAGAACTGTCTACACTTGCACTGCATGCTGTTGAGCAACACATGTCCTGCATGCTGACGTGAGATATGACTGTTTTGCTTGTGATACTGTACCCCACCATCAACTGCTATTGAGTATGCTCTGAGATTGCTGGTGGTGTGTGTGTGTGTGTGTGTGTGTGTGTGTGTGTGTGTGTGTGTGTGTGTGTGTGTCTGTGTGTGTGTCTGTCTGCTTTAGTGAGGAGTGTATTTGTGTGTGTGCATGTGTGCATGTGCAAGTGTGCATGTGCATGTGTGAATGTGCATGTGTGCATGTGTGCATGTGCATGTGTGCATGCGCATGTGCATGTGTGCATGTGGTCTGACATCATGTACAGGTCTTAAACTGTGTTTTCTGTTTTCTTCTCACAGGTGCTGAGGTGGGGCTGGTTCAGTGCAACAGGGAACCTGATGTCACTGACGCAGATAGTGATAATGAGGATAGGTGTGTTGAGGCACAGGCAGGTTTGTCAGGGTCTGTTGTTGGGCCACCAATTGACAGTACACAAGTCTCCCCCATCCATCCACACAGTCATACTGCCTTTAAATCCATCATCACCAATGCCCTTAGCAGAGGGACAGTGTACACTGGCCAGGACAGTGTGGCATCTATGGCACATGCATCAGGACACAGCAGCCATAGCCAGATGTTTGGAATGGTACCACATAAGCAGATGCCCAGGGGTTCTCATCAGAGCACTGCTGGTCATCATGCCCCTGGCAGACGTACCACAATTCTTACAACCACACGCATGTTACAGGCTGTCATGGAGGCACAGGCACATATGGAGCGGTACACCAGACAGGGACTAAGGGCACAGAGGGCTCATAACACCTCTGTAAATGACAGTATCCGTGACCTAGCAGGTGCCATATGTAATTACACTGAGGTCATTGATAGACGTTGGAGTGAGACATTAGATTCCTCCACAATGTCATGTCCATGTGTCAGGACAGTGCGGGATGGTTGAGACATCGATGTGGACATATGCCAGCAGCATCCTCAGCTGGCAGTCGCCGTGGACGTCCATCAAGTCATAGCCGCTCCCGTAGTGCCAGTACCAGCCCCAGCAATGTTGGGGGGAGCTGTCCATAGACCATCCTAGAAGACCACGTGCACGTGGCTCTGGCCAGTCCCAGCAGGGACCTGGATCCAGTGGACATATGTCAACCTCTGAGGATAGTACCCAGTCTGGATTAGTACCTGATACTGTCTGTAGCACCCCTGCCAGGCACAGGTCCCATATCCGTGTCCAGAGACGGTGATCTGTAAAGCATGACAGGTACACTCTGTAGCTGTCCCACAAATCCCCATATATGGCAGCCACATGGTGGAACTGTGTGCATGCAGACACACACACATAAATCAGACACCTAGGGCAAACACATACCCACACACATTACATCAACATTGGCCCATAACAGTACTTTTGGCCCTCACACACACACATGTCGATTGTATGGCTCAATGTTGGACTCTGGCAAACCAACAACACACCCTGTGCATATGATGAAACCTGTGCCACCTTCTGTCATCTGTAACATTGATGCAGGAACAGGCTAACATGGTGCTGATGCACAGGCTAACTTTATTATAGTATAGCAATGTTTTAATGTATAGCATGTTGTCAGCAGTAAACTGTAATGATATCCTTGAAGGTGTAGCTGAGCAGGCATGATGCATTAAAGCTATAATTATCAATGTAGTATTGTTTACACCAGTGTTTATTCCAGTTGTGTATTGTCTGCCCATGTGCCACTTGGCTGATGTGTGTAGCTTTGTCAGCATGTGTTATAGAGTGGACAGTAAGTGTGGCATGTGTGCAGCACAGATTTGCAGATGTACATTTGTGAACATGGTTGAGGTGCACTGTCTGCATGTACGTGCATATTGGACACATGGGCAGGGTGACATGCCCTGTATTAGACAGTGTTAACACTCCATAGTTTCTATTGGTGACCAGTATGCATTGTATTCCACACATTTTGGAACTTGAGCACACGTGTGTGTATGACACGGTTTGGCACTGTGCTGTGGGTGATACTGTTGTTACTATCTGTCATAGGTTTGCATTCTGGTAGTATACATAACCTCAACAGCCTGCCCATAAACAATTGTTAGATGATGGCTTGACAACTGACACACAGATGTAGGACACACAGTAATATCTGCAACCTTCAAGTACTATTCTATGCCAGTAACAAGTGTATTCACCTGCACTCAGTCCTGGGACCACTCCTGTTTGGCATATAGCTTGCTTAGGTACAAGCAAACACAATAGGGATATGTCTGGCCATGTTTGACAATGCATACTGTGGGCTATAATGCATTCTCCAGATGACACACACATCCTCCAAAAGGGTATCATACAGACAGATACCTGGTGCCAAACCCATGCTGTAAAGCTATAAGCCAAATAAAGCATAGTCATCCACTTTTACAAAACATAGTATCCCCAGAGTACCACATAGGTAGTAGCCCCCAAAATGTGGAACAGGTACCGATGTATACATAGAGCCATGTGTTAAGTCATCTCTCCTTTGATAATCCCATTTCCAAAGGGTTTTGGAAATCCCTCTGTGGATCTCATAAGCAATAAGGGGTCTGCATGCATATCCACAAAGGTTGTTGCACACCTATAATAAATAGCCATCTTTGACAGACTTTGCTGCTTTTGAACAGGTTTCAAATATACCTCAGGCATAAACCCTCACTCACACTATTCAATAGAAACTGTAATGAGTGTATGTGAAAGAGATGATGTAGGCCAGAGATCACTGCAGTGGCTAGGCTTGTCACAAGCATACAGATGTGACCTAAGGTCTGGAAAATGGCAGCACACTCTGGCAAAGATAACAGATATGTTCATGGAAAAAGCAGGGTTCCCACCTATGAAATAATTGAGTTCACATGTATGTATATGTATTTGCCACACAGCTACCTGACGTGTAATGCACATACTGTTGTCATTGTAATATGTCATACAGTAGTAAAAGCAAAACCCATGCCCCAATGACCAACAGTGTTACACATGTGGAGCACACACACAAAGTCACCAAGTACAGGATTCAAACCCCTACCTAACAACTTTATGACATTACAACAAGATGCATTTGCATGACACGCTATACACATTACTGGGAGTTCACCTTTCCACAGGTATATTTGTAGGATGGTGATATCATCAGACTTGACAAAGATGAGTACACCACTTTTAAGGTGCTTCAGTAGTCTTCAAAAAGGTTGTTTTTCTCCAAGGAGACTCACACTCTCATACAGTTAGCAAGTGCAAGATTCAAACCCCTATCAAACTACTTTATGATACTAAAACAGTACACCTTTACACGACGCGCTATACACATTACTGGGAGCTCTTTTTTCCACAGGTATATTTGTAGGATGATGACATCATCAGACTTGACAAAGATGAGTATACCACTTTTAAGGTGTTTCAGTAGTCTTCAAAAAGGTTGTTCCTCTCCAAGGAGTCACACATACACACTCTCATACAGTTGGGCAAAGTGCAGGATTCAAACCCCTACCTAATTACTTTATGATATAACAGCAGTACATATTTACGTGACATGCTATACACACTACCAGGAGTTCTCCTTTCCACAGGTATATTTGTAGGATGGTGACATCTTCAGACTTGACAAAGTGGATTACATTAGGTGACATTAGGTGGGCTACATAGAAGGAATTTCTAAGCACTTTGGCAATATGATCATCAAAGGAGAGTTTACTATCTACCTGGGTCCCCAGGTCCATAATTACATTCTCCGTACATACTGGATTACCACCTATGTGGTAATTTATGGGCACTTTGTTTTATCCAAAGGGGATGACTATGCATTTTTTGGAATTCTGCTTGAGGGCATTGTTTTGACACCAGGTATCTGTATCTGTAAGACCCTTCTGGAGGATGTCTCTGTCAGCCATAGAGTCAATTATGGACCACAGTTAGCAGTCATCTGCAAACTTGGTCAGCCATACTCCTCCCATGCTTGCCTGTACCTCTGAGCAGTATCTACTGAACAGGAGGGGTCCCAGGACCAAGACCTGTGGGATGCCACTTGTGACTGGTTTAGAGTCGGACATGGCACCCATAACTCTGAACATGTGTGTTTGATCTGTGAGCCAGTTGGCCACCCATCCTGTGACATAGGGGTT
Source organism: Protopterus annectens (assembly GCF_019279795.1). Classification (NCBI taxonomy): domain Eukaryota; kingdom Metazoa; phylum Chordata; order Ceratodontiformes; family Protopteridae; genus Protopterus; species Protopterus annectens. Next base: position 748,418,861 of record NC_056744.1, read on the forward strand.
AATGTTCAAGCTGGTAAGCTTGCCCATGATGCCAGAGTGGGAAATGGTGTCAAAGGCCTTAGTGAGGTCCAGGTGGGCTGTGTGGACTACTTTCACCTCCATCTATGTCCTTGGTAACTGTTTCAAAGAAGTCAACTAGGTTTAGGAGGCAGGATCTGCCTTTAACAAAGCCAAATTGGGTAGAGCCCAGTGTCTGGAGGTTCCCAATGTCTCTGTTTATGGATTCCATGATAATTTGCTCCATAGCTTTGCAGACCAGGCTGAGTAGGCCTATAGGGCAATAGTTTCCAGGTTCTGTTGTGGCACCACCTTTGTGAAGCTGGATGACTGTTGCTGTATGCCATTCTTTGGGTACATAGCCTGTGGTAAGGTTGAGTCTGGACAGTGAATGTAGGTGAGGGTGTAGTTCATTTTGGGGCTGGTGTAAGACGCAGCCTGGGACACCATCCAGTCCCATTGATGCTGTGTTCTTAGCTTTGGAGAGGGCTGTTTTTACCTGCATGTCCATGAAGTCTGGGGCTCTGCATTCTTCTGGGATGGACACAGGCCCTTTTAGGGGTGGGGGTGAAGTTTGCACTGAACTTGTCTGCCAGGATGTGGCCAATGTCAGTTGGTTCAGTGTATTTTTTGCCATTTTGCAGTAGTTGACAGCATATTTGAGAGTTGCCACCTAAATGTTTGGTATAGCTAACGAAGGCTTTGTGGTTGTTATTCTTAGATTCCTTGGCAATTTGTCTTTAGAAACTGGCCTTGGATTATTTTATGAGCGATCATTGTTTCTTCCTAAAAATGATCAGTGATGCCTTTCCTTTTGTGAAGTTTGCTCTATCATGTGTTAGTTTCCTCCTTCTGTTGTATAGCTTATTTATGGGCAATGACCACCAGATTGGTTTCTTCTTCTTGGAGGAGTGCGTCTTGGTTTTATTTGGGATGTCTCGATCCAAGCATCCCTGTAGATGCTCATAGAATACACTTGTAAATGATTCTGCAGATTGTATAGCATTATCCTATAGCAAGGGGGATTTGGAACTTTCCACTTTGGTCTTGAGAAGTGTGCAGTTTGCTTTTGAAAATTTCTTCACAGTGGTTTCCTTGACTGGGGGGGGCAGGATGTGGATGTCCAGTGGGATTACTTTATGGTCTGATATTACCAGTGAGGGGTTTATCTCTGGTGTAGAACACTGATACCCCGTGTTGATGATGATCAGGTCCAGTATGTTGTTACCTCTAGTGGGCGTGGTGACCAGCTGTTCCAGGGCATTTGAGTTTTTAAACTCTAGGAAGCATTGGGCAAAGGACGTTGTGCACGAGTAATTCTCCCAATCAATGTTTGGGTAGTTGTAATCTCCTCATATAATGGTGTTTGGTAGGACCTTTATATTTTCCAGTGTTCTCAGGAATACTGAGTGAGGTTCCTGAGACAAGGTAGGTGATCTGTAGCAGGCTACAATCTGATAAGCAGCTTTGCACAATGTTAGTTGCACTTGCATGGGCTCCAAGGCCTCACGCTGTGCCACTAACCTGAAGGTGTGGGTATCCATAAGGTAAATGGATACACCCCTTCCTTTTGCATTTCACTGTGGGTTTTGGGGCAAAAGATCAGAGGAATTGTGAGTGTTTTACGTGGAGCATGCCGAACAGCTCTGTGTTTGACATAGCTTTGTATGTTAGGCAGAGATCACCTCTGAGTAGACGATATGCAAGAGAGTACAGCTGGAGCATTTTGAGACGGCCTGTGTATGGCACGTATTTCAGGCCACTAATCCTCTTTGTGAGGTATTTCTGCAGGCTTTCCAGTTGTTGTAGATGTCTTGTGAGGTACATAGCAAAAGGGGTGTTGTACTCTATTATGGATCTATTCTAGTGAGTGATGAGTAGAGGGAAACAATGTCCTCTTCTATTCTGCATGAGACACCTTTTGTGATGAGGTGTGCCACGTAGAAGGATTTCCTGGCTACTGTGGGGATGTGATTATCACAGGTGTGTCCACTGTCCACCTGTGACCCAAGGTCTCTTATCACACTTTCAGTGTTAAGTATACTACCGCCTATGTTGTAGTTCATGGCTACAGAGTTTTTACCAAAGGGGATAACAATGTACTTTTTGGCATTGAGCTTGAGGCCATGGCTTTGACACCAGACATCTGTCTCAGTGAGGCCCTTTTGTAGGATGTCCACATCTTTAGTAGTTTCAATTATGGCTCCTAGTTTGCAGTCATCTGGAAACTTCATTAGCCAGAGACCTTCCATGTTAACGTTTACTTCAGGGAAGTAGATACCAAACAGGACAGGCCCCAGGACTGAACCCTGTGGTACTGCACTCATCACTGGTCCAAAGTCATACTTGGAGTCTGCTACTTTCACAGTGTGTGTTCTGTCAGTGAACCAGTTGGCAAACCATCTTGTGACATAGCGATTTATACCTAGTTTAGTGGGTTTATCTATAATTCCAGAGTGGGGGATGGTGTTGAAAGCCATGGCAAGATCTACATAGGTTGTGTGAACCACCTTACCCTTGTATACAGTTCTGGTAACTGCTTCAATGATGTCTATCAGGTTTAGGAGACATGATCTGCCTTTTACAAACCCAACATGGTTGTGGTCCAGAGTTTGGAGATTACCAGTGTCTTTTTTTATAAGTTATATGATGATACATTCCATGGCCTTGCAGAGCAGGCTCATCAGGCTAATGGGGTGCTAGTTCCTGGGGACCATGGTGGCTCCCCCCTTGTATAGTGGGATAACCATCGCTGTGCACCATTCAGCAGGGACAAAGCCTGAGATGAGGCTATGACTGAACATGGTACGTAGGTGTGGTGCCTGTTCGTTCTGTAGTTTGTGTAGAACACAGCCTGGGATGTTATCTGGTCCCATGGATGCTGTGTTCCTGGCTTTGGAGAGTATATTTTACCTGTGCAGCCGTGATGACAGCAACTTTGCAGTCTTCCGTTAAGGAGATGTGCTCTTTCATGGGTGAGAGGGGGTAAAGTTAGCACTGATCCTGTCTGCCAGGATGTTGGCAATATCAGTTGGGTCTGTATATTTAGTGCCATTGTGCTGTAACTCAGAGCAGATCTGAGTGTTGCCATTGAGATTCTTGACATAGTTATAGAATGCTTTGCGGTTGTCTTTAGAATCAGTGTCAATTTTGTTTTCATAACTAGCTTTGGAGGATTTTATCAGGGATCACAGCTTCTTACTGATGTTGACCATGGAGCTCCTCCACTCATGGGGTTTTACTCTCTTTTGCAACAGTTTCTTCCTTCTGTTGTGCAGTTTGTTTATGGCAGGGGAACACCAGATTGGCTTCCTTTTCTTGGAGGATAGCATCTTGGTTCTGTTTGGGATAGCATGATGCATGCAGTCATGTAAGTGCTTATAAAGTGCAATTGTGAAGGATTCAGTAGTCATAACTGTATTGTCCATCTGCATGGGTGTCCTGCAGTTCAGCACTTCTGTCTTAAGAAGCATGAAGTTGGCTTTGGAGACATTTTTAACATGGTTTCCTTAATGGGGGTGTGGGTCCAGAATGTGGATATGTAGGGTAATTAGCTTATGGTCAGATGGGACCAATGAGGTGCTGACTTCAGGTATGGAACACCGGTCACGCAGGACAAACCAAACCCCGTAACCAACACAAATAACCACAAAGTGAGCTAAATGCTACTCATTGCCAGAAGTCTCAGCCTCCAGATGCACACACTCGAGGCACTTCTCATTATGGAGAATATTGATATCTGTGCAGTAACAGAAACTTAGTTCAAGGCTCCATACAGCACACCAGCATTACCAGGATACTACTCATTCCATACCTTCCAGCATCAGAACCTGAATCATAGCACATAGGGTGAGGATGTATCCATATTCATCAAGGATACCTACACCTCTGTCTACATGCTCTCTACAGGATATGTACCCATAGAATGTTGCACAGCAACATTCTTCACACTCCACAGGGGTGGGGCCACAAAAACCCTTGGCATCCATGCTATATGAGCCTGATGAGTGTGTTCTGCAAGGCAATGGAGCCAATCATAATGGAAGTCAACAATACAGAGATTGGGAACCTTCACACAGTTGAGCACCCCCAGTTTGGCTTTGTCAAATGCAGACCATGCTTCTTGAACTGGGAGGAATTCTTTGACAGTTACCCAGGCTACAGATGGTTGAAATGAGCTCAACACAGCCTACCTATACCTTGCTAAGGCCTTTGACACCATTCCCCAGTCAGGTATCATAGATGAACTCACCAACCTAGCCATGAATCCATACATCACAAGATGGATTGCAAACTGGCTCACAGATAGATCCCACACATTAAGAGTTGCTGGCTACATGTCAGACTCTACACCGGTAACAACTGGTGTCCCCCAGGATTCAGTCCTGGGGTCACTCCTGTTTGGTACAGACTTCTCAAATGTACATGCCAACAGAGGAGGGTTGTGGTTGACTAAGTTTGCTGGGAACTGTAAAGTGTTTGCCATGATAGATTCCCCGGAAGACAGACATATTCTCCAGAAGGGTCTCTATGAGACAGATGTGTGGTGTCAGAATCATGGCCTCAAGCTCACTGTGGAGGAATGCATAGTGACCTCTTTGTTGAAAACAAAATACCCACGAACTACCACATAGGTGTTACCCCTTAAAAATGACAAGGTGATAAGGGATCTGGGGACACAAGTAGATAGTCATCTTTCCTTTGACAACCATGTTGCCAAAGTGATTGGGAGATCCTATGTGGCCCACCTAATCAACAAAGGGTTTGCATCAGGATCCAAAGAGGTAGTGTTGGCACTCTACTCTTATGTCATCAGACCCATCATTGAGTACAGTGCACCATTTTGGATGTACTCGACTTAGCATATCCAGCAGCTGTAGAGACCACATAGGTACCTCACCAAGAGGATTACTCGCCTCAAACAGTTGTGTTATGCAACACAACTGGTAAAACTATATCTGTTCTTCATTGCATACCGCCTACTCAGAGGCACACTCTGCCTAACATACAGAGCCATGTCCAACATATAACTGTTGAACATGCTCCATCGACAGATAACAACATTGAGTCACCCTACACATTCCAGGGATATGAACCTCATCACAATGATGAATACAACATGCTGGTGGGATAGAGTACCATCTCAGACACTTGCCTTACTGTGGAACAGAGTCCCAATGTACATCAGACAGAATCCCTCGCTGACACTCTTCAATTGGAACCTTGACGAGTGGATTTGAAACAGACAATTCATGCCAGGCATCACATTAGCAGCCCCACTAGAAAGGGGCTTAGGGTACTAAATGTTAGAACTAGGCCTTGGGAGACTACTCAATGGTGTGGTGAAAGCTGCACAATTTGCATAGGCTGATATATGCCTTCGTGGAGATAGTCTACTACATACCTATGAACCTATGTGACAGGTGCATGTCTACAGATAGTAGATGTGTACTTCATTGTACAGTCATGTTGTACAGCAGGCACATGGACCACATACACTGTAATGCTTACAGATACTGATGGCTGTTATGTACAGTGGGAGAGATGTGCACCTCATGTCTTTCGTGCCATTGGGATATGTGCTGGCTGGGACCGTCCTGGATGGGTCCCTGTCATGGTCACCCTCTTGCACACTTCTCTGCCCATCCATCTTTGGCTTATTATGCTGTGTTCCCCCTACATATATATGTATGTACATAGGTAGGTAATAGGCTATCTGCCTGAAGACATATATTAGTATGGCCAGAGTGTGCAGCTATCGTCACCCATGGAGTTAGTTCCCTAGGCATCTGTGTAGTAGAGCTAATGAAGTGATCCATGGTGTGACAGTTCAGTTTCACATACACTCATCAAGGCTCCTCTGGAAGAGTGTCAGTGAGGGACTCGGCTTAATGTCAGTTGGGAGCCTGTTCCAAAGCAATGGAAGTCTGTGAGTTAGTAATGTATCCCTCCAACATGTTCTATTTAATGTTGTGATGATGATATCCCTAGAGCATGTGGTACAGGGAGCTTAGGTTTACTTCAGATGGCACATGTACATCACTTCTGCATTCGACATGGACCTGTCTTTTGGGCAGAGATCTCCTGAGTAGACAGTATGCAACAGAGTACAGATTGAGTTAAATTCAGTCTTGTTGCATGGGGCAGCTGTCTGAGGCCAGTAATCCTCTTGTTGAGGTACTTCAGTGGTCTTTCCAGCTGCTGAAGGTGCCTAGTCAGATTTATCACAAGTGTGTTGTGGTACTCTCTGATGGGTCTGATGACTGATGAGTAGAGGGAACCTCCTTTGACCTACATGCAAAGACCTTGGTAGTTTGCGGAAACACATAGCATGATTTTCTAACCACTTTGTGAATGTGTTTCTGGAAGTAGAGATGACTATCCACATGTGTCCATAGATCCCTTATTATTACCTCCATATTTAGGGTGTTGGCACATATGTGGTATTTGTATGACTGTAGCTCGAGGCCATAATTTTAACACCACATCTGTCTGACTGAGAGCCTTTTTAAGGATGTCTCTGTTGTCCCAAACATCAATCATGACAACTTTTTTGCAGTCATCCACACACTTTGCTAAACATAGCCCTCATGTGTTTGACTGTATTTCTGAAAAGTATACACCAGACAGGAGGGGTCCCAGGACTGAGCCATGGGGGACAGCAATTGTTTCCAGCTTGAACAGGAGACCACAATTCTTACCTTGTGGGATCTATCTGTGCCCCAGTTGGCAATCCATCAGATGACATACATATTTATGCAAAGGTTGTTGATTTTGTGGATACAACATGTGTCTGGGATGTTGGAAAAGGGCTTTTCATGGTCTATGCGGGATGTGTGTAGCTCATTTCATTGATGTATGTCCTGGGTGACTGCCTTGAAAACAGCCTAGCAGGTTTGGCAACCATGATCTGCCCCTGACCAAACCAAAATGGGTAGGGTTGCGTGTTTGTAGGCTCCCAATAGCTCTGTTTATGAGTTCCATCATGATGGACTCCATGACCTTGCAAATCAGGCTTAATAGGCTTATAAGAAATAGTTCCCATGGTCTGTTGTGCACCAGCACTTGTGATGTGTGCCAAACGTTGCTGTAACCCAGTCAACAGTTTCCTATCCTGTACAGATGGTGAGTCTCAACAGACTGTTCAGGTTCAGGGTCTGTTTGTTTTGGAGTTCACATATGACACAGCTAGGGAAACCATGTCATCCCATAGACGCCATGTTTTTAGGTTTGGAAAGAGCTGTTTAACCATTGTATATGTGATTTCTGGGTTTTCACAATCTCCAGGTATGATAATTGGGCCCTTTCGTCAGTGAGAGGGGGGTAAATACGTATGAACCTGTCTGACAAGATGCTGGCAATGTCAGTCATGTACATGTATTCATTTACAGTTTGCACTGACTCATATATGAGTTTACATTGATATTTATGACATAGCGAAAGAAAGCTTCATGGTTCTCTATGGACTCTTTGACAATATTTTTGCCAGAACATAGATTGGATAATGTTAGAAGTGCTCATTGTTTATTGATGATACTGATCGGAGATTTATTGATCTTCTTTGAATTTTCACTTTCTTTGAACAACTTAAGTACTTGTAGTACATAGTTTGATTATGACAGGAGTCTAATATATTATATGGGTATGTTTTCATATAACTGTGTGCGCAAGGCAGGATTGGTGAATAGTGACAAGTTTCTGGGGTAAGAACTGCAACTGCCAGATATGTGTGGCCCACTGCTGTACTCAGACATGGCCTAAGTGTGTGAGCATGCCCAGTATGACCTTTCAGTATGCTGTTGACTGACATTTGCTTCATTTATTTAAGTGTGTGAGCACGCCCAGTATGACCTTTCAGTATGCTGCTGACTGAAATTTGCTAAATTTGTTTAAGTGTGTGAGCATGACCAGTATGGACATATATACTATATGTGTGTGAAAAATCAAGTTGGTGTTTACTTCAGGGCTCACCTTTATGTTGTACATCGACAGGAAGCATGCTGTGCCTGCAGGGCTCCCATGAGTCACTTTGCATAGACTTATCAACATTTCTTCATAGAGGGGGGACAGCTATTATTTGTGCATTTCTACCCGGGGGGGCACAACTTATTGTTACTGTGGGTGTACATAGGATGAGGGGTTCACCTGACACTTATACACATTTGCTAGACCTGCACTGCTATGTCAGGTACTACATTTCAGTCTGTACTGTTGTCTATCATACTGGCTTGAGGCATACAACTGTACTACAGATCTTAGCTTCCAATTTCATGTATATTAGTTTGTGACTTCATAGCTTACCCAACCCACATCACACTGCCTGGCCTGCTGTTATCTGCCTGCATAGGCCTGGGGAGAAGTTACTCATATGCCTCTTCAGAGGGCATGATACAGCATTTGTTTGTGTTTGCATTAGTCTACAATTGCCCTGCTGTGTCTGTGCCAGTGAAATGCTGCCATGGCTTAGTGGTTCAGTACTGCGACTGTAGTGCACAGTATCCTGAATTCGAGCCCTGTCACTGCTTTTTATTTTCCTGCTGGGCAGACCAGACTGCTTAAGGAACAGTAAAGCAGGTGTGAGCGTGTTTACCTGACTTTGCTCAACTTTGCCCAACCTTGCTCGACTTTGCCCAACATTGCCCAACATTGCTCAGTGTTGCCCGAATTTGAGCTAGTTAGCGCGGTGTGCAGCTCTGCGCAATTGTGTTTAAATATGCTAAATACTGGTAAAATGTGCTTAGCACTGCTTTATATGGCTGAAAATAGGGCAATAATGCCTCACGTGGTGCTGCAGGGCTGCCTATGTTGGATGCACATAGTACACTCCCTATACATGTTTGAAAACAGGTAGTGTCAAGTTAGGCATCCCTTTTATTATATGTGTGAGTCAGAGAGAGCTGTCATTTCCAGGGTTCCTACTGAGCCAGTGTACGTGCTATGAGTTGCCTCTTTGCCAAGGCCAAGGCATACTGGGCATGTCTCCTTCTGTCTACTGGGGCAGGCTCAGGTTGTTCCTCCTCCAAGTTACACTGTGCCTGTGCAGGTCTTGGCAATGGTGGGGGGCTGTTTGACCCTGCCCCATACTGTTCCTGCTGCAGCTGTTTTCACAGGATCATACTGTGTAGCATGGCACATACCATGACAATTTGGGCACATGTAGTTGGTAAGTACTGCAAGGCTCCACCAGATGTGTCCAGGCACCAGAACCATGACTTGAGCATCCCAAACACACGCTCAATAATGTTTCTTGTTTGTGCGTGTGCCTCATTATGGAGTTCTTGTTTGGGTGTGTGTGCATTTCTGATAGGTGTCATCAGCCACGGCTCCAATGCATATCCAGCATCTCTCACTAGGTGACCGCCAGGGATGTCCCCATTGGCAAATTTCTGGTACAGCTGCGTCAGATGCCAGATGTGGGAATCGTGATAGTTTCCAGGGCAGCGAGCACACACATTCATTATTATGCCCTGGGCATCGCACACAACCTGGCAGTTGATGGAGAGGAAGCCCTTGTGGTTGACGTAGACCCTACTCTGCTCACCGGGTGGTGCTTTGATGTGTATGTGCATGCAGTCTATTGCACCACTACCTCAGGGTATTCTGCTATTTGGTGGAAAAGATGCATATTGCTGGCCAATGCCTCACGAGAATTGGGGAAATATACGTGGTCACTGACATGTGCTGACATGGCATCCAGGAACTGGTGCAGTACCCTGAATGCTGATGCCTGTGAACCCCCCATCATATCACCAGTTGGTCTCTGGAAGGTACCTGTAGCTAGTATTCATAGGCCATCACATACCTTGGCATCCACTGGGATGGGTTCCCCTCTGTTGGATCTGTGTGTGAGGCATGGCCGGCACAGCTCAACAATTTGCTGCAGAAGGTCTCTGTCCACTCTATAGCGTTCCACTATCTCCAGATCATGTAGCCCCTGGTAGGTTACCCTGGGTCTGTACACTCTTCTCCGTCTCCTTACTGTGGGTTACTCAGCAGCATTCACAACATCACCACCCTCAGCATCTTGCACAGGTTGGTTTATGATAGCAATAGCAGCCCCTAACATTTTGTCTGACTTAAGCTTTTTAAGTTTTCACTCTCTGTATACTGCAGTATTGCAGACTTCTTGGGAAAAAACAGGGTAGACTGCTGTTTGCAGAGTTTAAAGTGCTGGGCTGGGCTGGGCTAGTCTACTGCCTGTGCAATTGGCTGATTCTGATATATTTCACCTGGCAGCTCTGCTAGTTCTCATTAATTAACTTCCTACTACATCTTTTCCTTCCTTTTCCCTTTCTGTTTCCACAAGGGGCAGTGCCGTGCAAGCAAGCACACACACGAGCATACAGTGTAAGCACGTTTGCAAGAAATTTCAGATATATCCACGGCGTACACCTTTGGTTTCTTGTTTTCAGCTAGGACAACTGTAGACACGCCTCTTGCAATCCTGAGCAACTCAGGGCAAACACAAGCCACTGTACTCCAATAAGCTTACAGTCTTTCAGACATACCCCCTCATGATGTCACCTATCTTCTATTTTACTACTCCCCTACTCCTACACTTATACTCTATGGACATGGCTCACATGCCGTGGAAAATTGGGATTCACTATCCTTATCCTCATTTGCGTAGGATTGCCTGCTAATGCTTGGTTACATCTCTCACACTGAGCTTCCTCCCCTTAGCAACCACTACTCAGTGGCCATGTTGTTTTCAGCCTGCCATTCACCTGCATGGCAGAACAAGCCTTTTAGTGAAAATGCCCATTTTTGGCTATTTTTCAATTTTTTCATTTTATTTAAAGCGCTGCACGCTTGCGTGGCACTGCGCTATGCTTAAACATCGGAGATTGGGGGAAAAAATGGATCTTAAGGATTTACAACATTTGCAAATGCCAGTGGCATTATATTTGACTATTGGCATGCTTCCTCAACTAGATGCACCCTTTATTTGAAGCTGTCATAGCTCTGTTTGGCTATTTGCAGAATGGTACTCCGTTACCAACGAAGTACATTTCTGCAAATAACACTACCCTTACACGGACCGGTTAGTGTTTCCTGGATCGCAAATTTACCTCATTTGCATAGATTTTAGCAGCAAATGAGGTAATTTGCATACCATAACACTGTCCATGCAAGAGTAGCTTTAGAAGCTCTCATGCACACCCCTGCCGGCTGTTGCTGGATCACTCGGCAGACATATTGGCTGTCTGCCGTCTTACACTAATCTTAGACTCCACGCAAGCCTTCATAAATCCGGGCCAACAACCATCACTAACACCTATGGCATATGTATAGAAACAGATAATGTATATGCTTGCCATGTAAAATGGCAGAAGACCCCAGAATAACATTCCTGTTGTGTTAATCACACAGGAACAATGGAGTAAGGGAGCACTACAGGCATAGTCATTGCACATGAAAGAAGGCGAACCATGAATCACTGACTCACTACATGTGTATTTACAAAACCTCAAGTGAATAGGTACAAATAAAACTTTGTACTGATGAAAGTATATGACAATACATTGAAATGCTACTGCTGCTGTTGTGATGATGGATACTATTACCCAGGCACAAATGGCAAGAAAGAAAAACTTCTATAAGTGTGAAAGAAATGCATCTATGCAACAGTCAGATACGGGACTGAACAAATAGAGGAAAACAGGGAAGGGTAAGGGGAATGGAAGCCTGAAAATGGGGGATGGGGAAGCAAAGTTATAGTATCTATCTATCTATCTATCTATCTATCTATCTATCTATCTATCTATCTATCTATCTATATGAATGGCAGTCAGGACTTTGGTCTAAAATCAAGGTGGTCAAAATCTGTATAACTCGACCACATTTGGTCAACATATGGTTATGTTCGACAGGTGCACTAGATTGAAAGTCCCTGCAAAGAGGAATATTCCCTTTCCCTGGAGACTGTGCAATCTCTGAGTTAGTATATTTAATTAGCAGGGGATGTGGATGACACGGGGGCCCTTGCCTCCTGCCAAAAATCATGTTTTTTTTTTTTTTTTTGCACATCAAGATGATTTTTCTCATGCATTCATAGTTGCTTGTCAATATTTGCAATGTTGACCTCCTGTGGTCTATGTTCTTGCTGTTGATGTCGACATTGTTAATTTGTTGACTATACATATACAAATATATATATATATATATATATATATAGAGAGAGAGAGAGAGAGACAAACATTATATATATATATATATATATATATATATATATATACATATATATATATATATCTATGGATTCCATACATTTGGTCGAATTACACTTAGTCAAAAATAATACCAGGCCTTGCACTTGACTGAAAGCTCACTTGGTCGAAGTTCATTTGGTTAAAAATGGAATATAGCCCCTGCACCACTGCAGTGCAACCCTGGAGTGAGAATATTAAATAAGGGGTGTGGGGACAGCCCCCATTAATGGGTGGGGCATAGCCCCCACATAATATTAATGTATTCACTATTATAAGAAGGTATATCCATTTGAAATGCATTGGTATATATATATATATATATATATATATATATATATATATATATATATATATATATATCTTTAGTAAAAAATATTGGCATAATGTGGGGGACATGGGGTGCTGTGCCCCCCACACCCCCCTGAGTTTTCAGTGAAGTGAAATGCCTGGAATCATTTTCGACTAAGTATAATTCGACCAAATGTATGGAATCCATATATATATATATATATATATATATATATATATATATATATATAAAGCCGAATCTGCAAAATACCGAAACCCCAAAACCACAAAAGTAAAAATCATGAAGTTAAACACACCATACACCACACTACACATACACCACACTACCCACAATACAAAAAATAAACAAAACATGCACAAACATAAAACACAAATTAACAAACCTACACTGCAAATAAGCAGGGTGGCAAGCCCCGCTGCACCACCCATGTGGGGGACTTCACCCCCACACCCCCACTACACATATATATATACTAACTCTGAGATTGCACCAAACAGAAAAAGACAGCAAACTCACAACCAGACGTTCTACAGTCCCTTGCACACACACATCACATATATACAAACACCACCACATTCAACAATTAAACACTCATACTTTTGCCTGCCTACCCTAACCCACACATACAACTTCCAAACACACTCACATACACTCAGATACCTAGCAAAAACCCTTACAAAATAGCCACTTATTGTTAATTCCACCTAAATCCAAACACTAAACCGGACACCATTTGCACAATACATTCCATGTCACGAACCGTAAAACCATAATCGCGAATTCGACATATCCGGATTTGCGGTTATGCACTTTCGCTATTTTGAACATTCGACTTTATAGTCTCGAAATACTGACATATATATATATATATATATATATATATATATATATATATATATATATATATATATATATATATATTGGTGGACTTTTCCTAAAAATCAACCTCTATATTTTGAAGAAAATATCTGTTCTATGCATATAAAGCTATACTAATATATAAAAATAAAGATGCATATTCTTTTGCTTGCTATGTATATATCAAATTGTAGGAGAGTATGAGGTTTTCTGAGTAAGTTTGTCTTTAGTGTTGCAAAATTGAACAAGCACAGTAAACAAAATGATACCCACTCATAGCCTGATAGGTTTTATACTTTATCTTGGGGTTTTTCAATTGACTACATGAGCTATAAAATTCCTGGGGGATTAAAATCGCTGCCGGTAGCATATCATAGTTAAAAATCAACTTTCATCCCACATTTACTTTGAAGTTACATCCTTTGCAGAATAATGGAGGTGCACGATTAGCAAATCTGACAGCCTGTGGTTAAATTTACCTTTCTGAATTGCTCTAAAATTCGTGTGTCATCTTACCTTTGCTTCTGATTCTGTTATGTTGGGTCCACCATGTGCTTGGGATCAGCATCCTGAAAGCATTGTCATTTCTTCCCTGGAATAAATATTCTACATAAACAAATTTGCAATAACAGCTCAGCAACACTGCTTAAATAATACAATTCACTTTGCAAAATCTCTGCAGGCATATCAGGTGAATTAGAACAGATGGAAGTTTAAACTTCTAAAATAAAGTTATTGGCAATCTGCACAAAACAGAAAGTGTATCTGATAAGGAAGACAAAAAGACATCTGTGGTAAAAATGACATTGGATCAATCTTTTTACATAGACAATGTAAAGCATAATCATAGCCAGCTTTAGGTACCAGCGAACCTGCGATGACAGGGGCCACCAACCACAGCAGATTATTTTATTTTCTTATTTTGTAACATGTTTTATTAACAAACAGAAGATATTATAGAAATCCAGTGTACTTAATAAATCAGGTGGATATCAATAACAACTCTTATTTATATGTCCTTTAAATTTCAAATGTATCACTGGTGATAGTAATTGTGTTTTGTTGTTTATCAGGTTTCACAAGTTCATAAAATTCTTTCACCACTGGCATAGTGCCCTTGACTTAATTAATCTTGCTGGTGGACATTTTCTGCACTAAAACTAACATCATGGCCAGCTTTAGTCACCAGCAATACACTTGGATGTAGGGTCCCCAAGAATCACCCATAACCATGTTGGGGGCACACAATACCTGCTACTGTTTGGGGGAAAATGAGGAAGAAAATGATTATGCATTTTCTGATTATGCTCTTCATCTGAAACAGGGTTGTGATATGACCCTTTTAGGATAAAGTTAGTAATCAGTCAAAGAACATGAACAAGGTAAGTGTAAGTGCGAGAGATCATCAGTCCAAGGTGACCAGTATAACTTTTTACCCTGAATTTTAAGAATTGATGCTTCCAATCTTCAGAAATGTTTTTTCTCTTTTAGGGAGTTTTATAAATAAAGGTGCAACAACTGATACTATAACTCTCAATTCCTTTGCTCAAGAATTCTGGACAAAGCCAAGAATAAAAGCAGAATAAAGGCTCAAATTTAGGAACATCTGGAACGTTTTTGAAATATTGTTCTAGTTCACTAAAAAAATCAAAAGAATAATGCAATTTTTTGGAAAATAAGAAGTATGCAACTCTGATGTCTGGATTTATTGACTGTCTGTAATGCTGAATGATTTAACAGCAAATCAAACTTTTTACAAGGGACAGAGCAAAATTATGAGATAAAATCAGAGGTATTCTGTAAAATCAGGAGCAGTGACAGGTATGGATAAGGTAACTAAAAGTGGCTTACCCCTCCTGCTGTTTGACTGCTAAACAACAGCCACCGATCCGATATGGCCATACCAGTCTTGCACAATGTTTTGCTACTTGCTGAAATCAGTGAAAAATGTGTTTGTGTATGTTTATCTGTGCTGCATGTTGCAGAGTAAGTATAACAAGTTGGCTATAATTTATTTGACTTTCTACCACAAACATCACCGGCATTGCCATTATGCATGTGTGTGTGTGTGTGTGTGTGTGTGTGTGTGTGTGTGTGTGTGTGTGTGTGTGTGTGTGTGTGTGTGTGTTCATGTGTTGAGGGGCTTGTTTGTAGTGTTTCTAAGAATAACAAAAGCTGGTCATATTTTCTTTCACTTACCATCACAAATATAGACCTTACTCAAGATTGTTGGTTACCTTTGGTGGTTTAGAAGAATAGGCTGTGTGCAAAAGTAACTGTTCATTGCCACAATGGCACAGCAAGTAGCACTGCCATTTCACAGTGTCTTACTCTGAGATCTTAGCTATGTTTTTCCTATGTGGAGTCTGCCTAAGCTCACTGTCTGTGTGCAGCAATCCATGGGTTCTAGTTAACCCCAGCACCTAAAAACGTGCAGCAGATTTTATGGAATTCCTCCAGTTTCTGTGAAGGTGAATGTGTAGTGTTTGTGTATGTGTTTGTGTGTGTGTGTATAAATATCATTGATTTTTATCTAAACACGCACACTCACATACACACACACACACACACACACACACACACACACACACACACACACACACACACACACACACACACTAATGCCATGCACATCATGCACATAATTAACTCTTCTGAGTAGCAGTAAAAAAGGCAGTTATCAAGTCATTATAATTCAAAAGTAAGGCATAAAATACATCACAGGACATTACAACATTTAAAGCTTTTCTAGTAATCTGGTAGCTCCCCTATCCAGGACTGTATAAATGGATTTTGGCATGGACTTAGTGCTGGCTTCTACCCATGGTTACTCCCATTCTAAAACTGATCAGAGGTGAGTGCTGAAGGCTTTGCTGGGGCTAGGGGTGGTATGGCTGTTGCTGCTTTAATTTTCATCACAATCAAATGTTAGAGATGTGCACAGGAGGTCATTATAGCTTGTATTGGACATGGGGACAGTTTGTTATTTTCTTTTATTTTTCTCACAGACCTCGGAGTTGTGCAAAGAAGGTTTCTTTAGCTTGTGTACTGCTTAGGAGCAACAAACTGGACTACATTACTGTGGTCATTATTTTTTCACTTTCCTCACAACTACACAGCAGGCTTCTATGCAGTTGGCTGCCTTTGGGGAGAAGGGAGGAGGAACGAGAAGACATGCTATATATGTATGACAGTAGTCTCTTGAAATCCATGACTGTGGTCATCTGAATATCTGTTTTCATCTAATCTACACTAGAGAGATGCATAGGGAGGCACACAGACAGGCAGGTGATATTACCAGAAAAATATTTGTGTATCCTCACAACATTTGTTACGTCAGAATATAATGAGCTACTATTTTGTCAAGTTTTGAACATTAAGCAAATTCTTCTTTTGGCTGCTCCCATTAAGGGTCGCCACAGCGGATCATCTGTTTTCATTTCTTCCCATCCTCTGCATCTTGCTCTGTCACACCCACCACCTGCATGTCCTCTCTCACCACATCCATAAACCTTATCTTAGGCCTCCCTCTTTTCCTGTTACCTGGTAGTTTCATCCTTGGCATCTTTTTCCCAATATACTCTGCATCCCTCCTCAGCACATGTCCAAACCAACGTAATCTTGCCTCTCTAGCTTTGTCTACAAACCTCCCAACCTGAGCTGACCCTCTAATATACTTATTCCTAATCCTGTCCATCCTCATCACAAACAGTGCAAATCTTAACATCTTCAACTCTGCCACGTCAAGCTCTGACTCCTGCCTTTTTGTTAATGTCACTGTCTCCAACTTATATAACATGGCTGGTCTCACTGCCCTCTTGTAGATCTTCCCTTTCACTCTTACTGGTACTCGTCTGTCATGAATCACTCCTGACACTCTTTTCCACCCACTCCATCCTGCCTGTACTCTCTTCTTCACCTCTCTTCCACAATAACCATTACTCTGAACTGTTGATCCCAAGTACTTAAACTCATCCACCTTCACCACCACTACTCCCTGCATCCTCACCATTCCTCTATCCTCCCTCTCATTCACAAACATATTTTCTCTCTTAGTCATGCTGACCTTCATTTCTCTTCTCTCTAGAGCATATCTCCACCTCTCCAGGGTCTCCTCCAACTGTTCCCTACTCTCACTATAGATCACAATGTCATCTGCAAACATCTTAGTCCACGGGGACTCCTGCCTGATCTCGTCTGTCAACCTGTCCATCACCATTGCAAATAAGAAAGGGCTCAGAGCTGATCCTTGATGTAATCCCACCTCCACCTTAAACGCATTTGTCACTCCCACAGCAGACCTCACCGCTGTCACACTACCCTCGTACATATCCTGTACCACTCTTACATACTTCTCTGACACTCCTGACGTCCTCATACAATAACATAACTACTCTCTAGGCACCCTGTCATATGCTTTCTCTAAATCCACAAAGACACAATGCAACTCCTTCTGACCTTCTCTGTTCTTCTCCATCAACACTCTCAAAGCAAACATCGCATATGTAGTGCTCTTTCCTGGCATGAAACCATACTGCTGATCACTAATCATCACCTCCCTTCTTAACCTAGCTTCCACTACTCTTTCCCATAACTTCATGCTGTGGCTGATCAGTTTAATCCCTCTGTAGTTACTACTAATCTGCACATCACCTTTATTCTTAAAAATCGGTACCAAAACACTTTTTCTCCATTCCTCAGGCATCCTCACACCTAGCCAGGAAGCCACAGCAATAAAAGACATTATATATGTAAAACCCTAGTAATTATCTCTTAAATCAGGACAATGGAAAGAATTTCCTGGCCCAGACATCCTGTCTCTGAGCTTGATATCGGTCATACAATGTTGACTCATCTGCTTTCTTCCAGCAAAGTGCACTGCGGTTACATTTTTGAAGCTCAGTACAATATATAGTTTAATCATAATATATAGTTATCTTTACATTTGAAAACCAAGCCTGTGGATTATATTAATATTTACATATGACATAGAATTATATACAAAACTCTATCTAGCGAGGCTGGCAGCTTTCACATAGACCCACCCCCAGAGAACTCAATCTAGTTTTACAAGTGACCCTAGAGTAATGTTGCTTGAGAGGGTTAGGTCTATCTCAGTATACCTTACCTCATTCCCTGTCTTGAGAACCCATCTGCATTGGTGTTGCTAACCCCACTGCAGTGCTGCACTGACATATCATATGCTTACAACCCTAGGCTCCATCTTAGCAACTTAGCATTTTGGCGGCTTGCTCGATGTAACCATGTTAGGGGATTGTGATCTGTAACTGCAGTGGATTTCCTTCCATATAGATGATGCTGAAGTTTCTGCAGTGTCCACACTATGGCTAGACATTCCTTTTCTACAGCTGCATAGCATTCCTCCCTGGGTTGGAGCTTATAACTGAGATAAACCACTGGGTGCTCTTCTCTCTCTGAAGAAATCTGGCTAAGTACAGCCCCTACCCCATGGTTTGAAGCATCCACCTGCACAACAAATTCTTTGCTGTAATCTAGACTGGGTAACACAGGGGGTCCTCCCAAAGCTTCTTTAAACTTCGGGAAGGCCTGCTCACATGCTAGGGTCACACTACCTTATCTGGCCTGTTTTTCATTGTCAGGTCTGTGAGGGGAGCAGCTATGGTACTATAACTGGGATGAACTTTCTGTAGTACCCTACTGTCCCTAAGAATACCCTCACCTGCATTTTGGTAACAGGTGCAGGACATGCCTGAATGGCTTCCAATTTGGAAGGTTCTGGCATGATCTTATCACTCCCCACTCTATGTCCCAGGTAGGAAACCCCTTCCATACTCACCTGACATCTGCTCAGTTTAATGGTCAAACCTGTCCTCTGTAGTCTGCCCAGTACCTCCCTGACATGTTGAAGGTGCTCTTGCTAGGAATGGCTGTAGATGGCAATATCATCTAGGTAAGCAAAGGCAAACACTCCTGCTCCTGCTAGGATATGATCTACCAGCCTCTGGAAAGTCACTGGGGCATTTTTCATCCCAAAGGACATCTTTGTGAACTCATACAAGCCAAAAGGAGTCACAAAGGCTGACCTATCTCTAGCACTGGGAATCAAGGGCACCTGCCAGTAACCCTTGGTAAGATCAGTGGTGGTAAGATACTTAGCCCCGCCCAACTGCACTAGGGCCTCATCTGTCCTAGGCATGGGATAAGCATCTGACTCTGTGTGACTATTTAATTTGCTGTAGTCCACACAGAACCTGGTGCTGCTATTCTTCTTTGGCACTAGCACCCCGGGGGAGTCCCAGGGACTGTTGGTCTCTTGAATTACCCCTAGTTCCAACATTTCCTTTATCTCCTCCCTCAGAGTCTGTTTGACTCTCTCAGACACCCTGTAAGGGGCCTGCCTAATAGACCTTTGGGGTCCTGTATCCACATGGTGCTACACCAGGTGGGCGCACCCTAGTTTCCCAGTGAACATGTTCCCAATCTCCTGTAACACTGTTCAGATTTCTTGAACCTAGGTATGAGATAGCTGCTGGGACATTGCTACCCCTTCCATTGAGGTGTCATGCTGAGCCTCACTGAGGAGATCAGTCATCGGATCTCTCTCAGCCTCCTCCTGCAATCCACTGCAAATAATCAGCACAAGGGCCTCCCTATCATGCTAAGGTTTCATCATGTTAACATGGTACAATTTGTGCCCCTGCCTCCTGCCTAGCAGTTCTACCATGTAGTTAACATCACTTACCTTTCTTTCCACCATAAATGGTCCCTCCCAGGCTGCTTTCAGCTTCTTGTGTCTAACAGGAATGAGAACCATTTCCTGCTGCCCTATAGCATACTCTCTAGCTTGAGCATCTCTGTCATACCAGAGACCTTTCTCTGTTGTTGGGTTTCTGCCAGGTTCTCCTAGGCCAAGCCCATGAGTTCCCTGAGCCTTGTTCTGAGGTTTAGGACATATGCCACAACAGATTCCTTGTGGGATTCACACTCACCTTCCCATTCATCTCAAATTAAATCTAGAAGCCCCCTCACCCTATGCCCATACAGAAACTCAAAGGGTGAAAAACCTGTGGATTCCTAGGGAACCTCTCAATAAGAAAACAACAGATGGGGCAAATATTTGTCCCACTCCCTCTTAAACTGGTCTGCAAATGCCCATAGCATGGACTTGATTGTGGAGTTTAACCTCTCAACAAGACCATTAGTCTGTGGATGGTAGAGGGTGGTCATCAGGTGCTTCACCCCACAGTACCTCCACAGACAAGCCAGCAGGTCTGCATGAAATTGGAACCTCGGTCAGTCAGTATTTCTTTTGGGAAAACCTGCTGAAAACCTCTAACAAAGCATTTTCCACCTTTTCTGCCTCAATGGAGGACAAAACCACTGCCTCAGGGTATCTTGTAGCATAATATACTACCACTAGGATATACATTTTCCCTGTGGAACATGCGGTACTCAGAGGCCCCACAATATCCATACCTACCCCCTGAAATGGATCCTCAATCACAGGCAAAGACATCAGAGAAGCTCTCACCTTGCTCCTGCTTTGTCTACCTTTTGGCACTGCTCACAGGTCCTGCAGTTCCCTGTTACATCTTTGGAAATTCCAGGCCCATAGAAGTTCTGCATATTGCATCTCTTTGTAACTTTTATGCCTATATGACCTGCAAAGGGAATATCATGGGCTATGGCTAGAAACACCAGATGGTAGGCTCTAGGCACTACCAACTGGTGTATTCTCTCACCTTCTAGCCCTGCTTCATGGGTCCACTCTCTGTACAGTAACCCATTGTCCCAGTATGCAGATTCACCCTTCCCTTGAGAATCAGGTGCCTCACTAGTTACCTCCCTCAGGCCTTGCAATGTAGGGTCTGAGAGCTGAGCCTGTCTCAACTGTCTCTTTGTAACCCTTCCCAGCTCCCCTTCCACAGGAATTCTGGTATCCTCTGACAGCGGTGCCTCACTTTCACCCTGGGTACTACTACTCACCTCTACCCTTGCTGTCAGTCTGCCAAGGGAACATCAGTACCCACAAGCAGCTGTGGCTCACCTTCAGTCTCACTCCTACAGAATAGCTCCCTCCCTAAAGTAGCCACATCACCGGTCCTGGCTGCAAGTGTGCAATCTGTCTGGGTCTCCCCCAGGCTACCAGACCCACATGCTTGTCTCCAATCTTGACTGCGTGTAACTGCATGAGCACATGGTACTGCATTATCAAAATCATTCCCTATCAGGACATCTGCAGGGATATCCTCAAACACACCTACTTGCTGGTTTCCTTTTCCACCTTCCCAGTCAAGGTGAACCCTTGCCAAAGGTATTTGGAATGGGGTTCCTCCTAAAGCTCTGACTAGAATAGATTGCCCAGGCATGTAGTGTTCCTCTGTAACCATTGCAGGCTTCACAATGGTTATGTCAGAGGTTGTGTCTCTCTTAGCAATGGCATCTTTGCCATTAACTATGATAGAATATAACCTCTGGTTGTAGCTTGGTACCCTGGTTGTCTCAAGACAACCTACTATTGGCATTTTGTCCTTACCACTTACTGGCTCTCTCACCTTTTGTTCCCCACCTTGCCTCCATGGACATCTATATGCCACATGGCTCTGCTGGTTACATTCAAAACATTTAACCCTAGGTCTTAGACATGTACCTGGACTAGTGGCTTCCCATGCTACTGGCAAATTCTGTTGGAGCTGTCTGGGCTGCCCACCATGGGTTCCCTTAGATCCATGAGCAGCACTGGGTGTCACTATCCTGTGCACGAATGCCCTCCTTGTAGGTATAGGTCTCTCTTCTTCCCCAACTCATCTGAAGTAGCACATTGTCTATCAGCTAACCAGATTCTCATGTTCTCAGGCAAAGTGCTAAGGGCTTATTCCCTCATCAAAAGGTTTTCCAGTCCTTCAGAAGTGGTGACCTGACATCCACTCACCCACCTATGAAAGTAAGTGCTCAGTTGAGCAATATATTCACACTCACTTTCATCTGCCTTGTGTCTATGTTCACAAACCTTTTTCCTATAAGTTTCAGGTGTTAGCTTAAAAAAATTCTAAGAAATAATGCTTAACAGCATTATAGCTAAAAGAGTCAATGCCAGATAATTAGGAAAGTACATTTACAAGTTTACCATGGAGTAAGTGTGTCAGGAACCATACCCAGAGCCTTTGGTCAACATCATACTGTTTATATACCCTCTCAAACATGTGAATAAAACTATCAAAATTATCCCCCTCTGTAAACTGTGGAAGAAATGTACTGAACTTTTGTGCTTCTTGGGTCCAGCTACTCCCTTCCCCATTAACTCCATAACTCTGATGAAGAGTCAGCATCTCCTTTTTGTGCTGCCTCTGCCTCTCCTTCTCCACAGCTTCCAATTTCCAAATGCCTGGTTTCCAACTCAAGTCTTTTTAGCTCCAGATGGATTTTTAAGTCTTCTGCAGAAAGGTTGAGCTATCAATTCTCTGAGAGTTGTACATCTCCATAGCCAGTCTGATTGCCCTCCTGATTGCTGTTTCCTGATGCAGCTGTGACCAAAGCTGCAATCATGTATGTCTTAGTCAGGTTTTCATGTACCAGTCCCTTAACCTGGCACATCTCAGCCAACTGGTTCCTTGCCAGCTTGCCATACTCCTCTGCTGACATGTTTGCCTGCTCTCCCTGACTAACTAAGCTAACAAAAGAAATAAGACAATTGTGATCTGAACTCTGAATGTTCACTGCGTAGCTGATATAGAGAACAAAAACACATTCATTGATCACTGTATACAAGCTACAGAAATTCACTATCCACACCACTACATGCCAATTAATATGTGATGTGGCTAACTCACTACTATCAAACAATTAATATCTAATGTGGATATCCCACCACTGCCAGTCAATTAATATATGATGTCAATGCACTGGCCCAGTAATCAAGGAGACAGCAAGAGTTGAAAGGTTTAAAATATTTAATAATAAATAATAAAAACACAAGACAATACTTATGACTTCAACATAATGGTATTACAGAGTTCAGAAATCACAGAAAAATGCTTTAAAATAATACTGTAGAATAGTCTGGCATAAATATAAAAATCAGTTAGACTAATCTTGCTATTTCTCTCTACCTCTAAGAGAAATCACTATTCTAAATTAATATCTTACTTACAAAGTAAAGACTGAGTACTGGTGAGTTAATGTGTTCAGGTTCAGACAAAATGCAAAATGCTCTATCTTTCTCTCTGGGAAAGTCTTAAATAGTTAACACAGTACTGCTGAGTCATTTCAGATTACATCATTCTTGACAGTTCTGATTTAGTGTCCCAGGCTCATAGAAACTCAAAATTTACATTTCTTAGTAAGTTGCACCTGCAGGAAGCCACAACAATAAAATATATTATACATGTAAAACCTTAATAAGTATCTCTTAAATCAAGATAACAGAAAGAATTTCCTGGCCCAGACATTCTGTCTCTGAGCTTGAGATCAGTCATACAATGTTTGACTTATCTCCTTTTTTCCAGCAGAGTGCACTGTGGTTAAAGTTTTGAAGCTCAGTACACCATATAGTTTAATCATAACATATAGTTCTCTTTACATTTGTAAACCAAGCCTGTGGATTATATTAATATTTGCAAATGACATAGAATTATCTGCAAAATTCTATCTATCTAGGCCGGCAGCCTTCACAATATAATTAAAGAAAGAGCTCATCATGCTTTGAGATGCTACATAATTGACAGTCAACCTAGGCATATCTGTATCAAGTTGCTAAACCACAAAGATGTCATGAAAATTATAATGGCAGCAAAATCTATGCATAACTTTATTTGGAATAACAATCAAATAACTTTAGCAATACATTTTCCTTACAAATAAAAGATATGAGGCAAAAGCTATTGTCTTACTGCAACTACTTAATTGAAAATAAAATAAAATCTCAGATGCTCTATCCTGAGACAATATAATTTATATTTGTGGATAATCAATATGTAATCATATAGCCCAATAAAGCAAAAAAAAAAAAACAATTAAATTTGATCTGCATATACTAAACTGGATAAAGAGGATACAACACAAACTTAGACCGCTTTACAGAAATAAAAAAATCCTCCTAAATAACCCTTTTCTTGTCAATGCCTTTCTTCTTCCAACCTCCTCTATGCCTCTCTAATCGTGACCAACTTCCAATCCTCTTTTAAGGACAAGCTTCAACTAACCTACTAAAAAGATATCAGGTTTGCCACTAACCAAACTTACAACTCTCACTACTGTCATTCTCTACACACTCTGCACTGGCCAGAACTCCCCCATCTACTCCTACTCCCCCAATTGTCCCCAATACACTCCATCCCAAACAAACCCTCCTTCCACTTTCCATCTCTTCCCTTATATCCCTGTTTACCCCGTCCTGCACGCTTCAGAGCTCTGATCAGTTTCTCTTAGCAGTCCACAAGCCAAAAAGAGCAATTGGACAACACCTATATAGCAACTCAGTTGCCCTAGCTTGGAGCAAATCCCCACTAAACATTAGAAAGCTATCCCATGCCCATAATTTCAAGAAGGTATTAAAAGAAACCCTAATAAACTTGTGGATCTGTTTATGTCAAAAGCCCAGCTTAACATCTTCCATCTACTAACTGCTTTTGGTTACTAACTACTTCTTCCTACTCTACTCATATTAACTCCTCTAATTACCACTCTACTCCCCTGATTATAGTCTTACACTTCTCTAAAACTCACTTCTTCACCTCATGCCTATCAACCACTTCTCCTACCTTTGACATCTTCTTCCCTTCATATTGAGTCCCTCCTCATATCAAACTATATAATTATAATAAAATCCATTAAGTAAGTAATCATACTTTTGGTGTGTTCTATGTATTTCAAAATCTGCTGTGATTACTGATATCATGTGTTTGCCACTGTTTTTGTAACTGTTTGCATGCCCCCCCCCCCCCGGGCCTCTACTGAAAATGGGATACGGCTCAGTCAGACATACCTGGTTAACAAATGGCAAAATAAATAAACAAACAAAAAAAAAACAGGCAAACAAATAAATATAATATTTCACAAGATCTTGGAATATGTAGTAAATTAATCACTTGCCTTATATTAGTATTCTGCTTTTGATTGGAGTTGCTGTAATTCAAGAGTTTCATGCTTCATGGTTCCTCATTTGTAGAAGCAGACAGGAAGTGCTGAGCAGTAACCATTTTTGGAATAGACCTCACAGCTTTCCTGTATTAAAACTAAAATGAACATCTTCTTCCCTTCTTATTGACATGACTACTTAAAAAACTAAAACCTACTGCACTAGCTGCTGACCTCCTCCCTGATGAATATCTGCAAAAAGCTGCGGACGCCATAGACCTCCCCATTTCTATCCTGATAAATAGATCCATCTCCACGGTAACTAGCCCATCAATATAGAAAATTTCACATGTAATACCTCTCCATAGAGCTGTCTAACTTTAGACCTATAGCCATTATTTCATCGCTAGCTAAAATCATGGAAAAATGCATCCACAAACAACTCATACACTTTCTTATTCAAAACAAACTGCTCACTGACTCTCAGCATGGCATTAGGCCATTCCACAGTACCATCACTGCTCTCCTATCTTTCTCTAATGTCATCAGTCTTAATCATAACAGCAACAAACTATCCTCAGCACTCTTCCTAGATCTTTCAAAGGCCTTTTGACATGGACAATCATCAGCTACTGCTTAATACCCTGAAATCCATTGGTTTAGACCATCAGGCTATACAATGGTTCCAGTCCTACCTACTCAGTAGATAGCAGGCTATCTTATGGCAGAAAAAGCTGTCATTCCATCTGCCTTTAACCCTAGGAGTCCCATAGGGCTTCATACTAGGTCCCCTTCTTTTCTCAATCTTTCTCAATAATCTTCACACAACCATCAAAAAAGCTACTTGCATCCAATATGTAGATGACTCAACACTATGTTCTGCCTCCTCTCCAACACACCTACTGTCCCTAACCCAGACTACTTTCAACACCGCAGAAAACTGGCTAGCTAATCTCTGCTTGCTTCTAAATCCTAACAAAACCAAATTGCTGTTTTTCTTCCATACCCATAGGTGCTCTCCTCCATTCTTCACCATTAAATCTAACAATGACACTATTATCTGTATAGACGACCACACTAAGCCACTAGGAGTAATAATCAACAGCAACCTTAAATTTGATATGCATGTTAATAATACTAAGGCCATTAACAAAAAACTTTGCTCCCTGTACAAGCTCAAACCTTTCCTCACCCCTCTTGCTAGAGCAGTGATTGCATGCTCCCACCTTCTCTCTACCCTTATGTATGCCTCCCCTGTACTCACCAACCTGTCCAAAACCAATCTCAATAAATTATCGTGCTGTTACAACCATATAGCTAGATTCACTACTGGCATGGCATATAGGACTCATCATTGTCAAAACCTAAAAGCTCTAGGGTGGCTAGAATATCCTACCCTTCTGCAGTTCAACCAGCTTATAGTAGTCCACAAAGTCCTCCACCAACCTGAAAACACCCCTGCCCTTAAAAACATTATCAGCCACTATGCTCATCTAACAAACTAATGGTACTGACCCAAAAATCCACCAATTCTGCAGGAGATGCTCTATTTGCCAACTCAGTTGGTAAAACTTGGAATATACTTCCTGCTAACCTTAACAAGGAAAGTTCGCTATCCCTATTTAAAAAAAGGCCTCAAAAATTACTTCAAATTACACTGGCTCTGCCCTTGATCAAATCCTGATTAACAACTCCACTAAAATAAGTATTACTTCCCAATCTGCTGTTTAGCAATCTATCCATGCCACATTACATAATTATGTCTGTACATATTTAAAGATGTTATCTGCTTGTATCCTATGTTAATATGTTGATATATTTCCTGTGTTTAAAACTTAGTTATGTATTTACTGTCTCTGTACTGTTTTGTTGGGTGGAGCTTTTCTCCCCAGGCCACCGCTGAAAATGGACATGTATCCAGTCGGACTATCCCAGTCAACAAATGTAAAATAAAATAAAATAAATAAATAAGAATATCAAATCATCTCTTTCATGAATCCAAGACGTACTTTGTTTTTAGACTGATCTTTCCTTTTACAATAAGCACAGTTTATACTGCACCTGCTGTTGAGAATGTAATGCAGTTATCTGAATAAACCTCAGACTTTACAGACTTATCTTGATAAAGTATAAGTCACAATTTTTTTACTGGGTTTTTTCTTCCAAGACAGTATAATAATTCTTAAGCATTTTGAGGTATTGAAAATTCTGTAATCTAGCTGTTGTTAAAATATAGTTAGAAATGTAAGTAATAATTCTGTCTAGCTTAATTGAGGTCAGTATTATTTAAATAATATAAATGTTACACAACTTAGTTGGAGTTGTTAAATGCAGTCTACATTTGTGCAGGATACATTAAGTGATTGTTAAGTTCCAGATTTGTGTCTATAATAGGTTATTGTTTTGTATATTGGTAGACTTAGACTTAAAGCCAAATTCTTTCAATTTTAAAATATTACTGTGTATACAATATAAATGTTTGCAAACTCATATATTATATCTTACCAAAGTAATAGCACCGGTGTTACTTTTCTGTTTAGTTTTTTCACTATTTTACCACAGTTGGTAAGTAGAGGTTAGGCCTAAGGGAGGGTAAAAAGAGTAAGTTATTTTAAACTTCACTTTTATTACATATAAGGCAGGTTGTTTGAAATATTTAATAAGAAAAACTTTCATAGATTATTTACAAATAGATTATTTACAAAGAAACATTCTGGATCTTCCCTTTTCAAATATTATGTGAAGATAATTCTAGTCAATTGGCATTATACAAATTATCACATTATCTACAGACTTTGCTTCCAATACAAGTGTTTAATTTAGATTTCACTTAATTTATATTATATTCAACATTGAATCCTTTTCTTTCATTTGAATATCATTCCTGGATAGTCGATGGAACATATGTTCATGAAACATAAGAGGTTTACTGTCCTCTAAAAAAGAAATATTTTTCTCCATCTTTTTTTAACTGAAAATCCAAGATTAATTTAGATCAGGATACCCATATCAAACCTGAACAGCAGAAACAAATGAAGATTAAAAGACAGACAAGAGATATTGTATCTGCTGGAAACTCAGACAATAGCTTGGGTATTTCAATTTTAGTAAAATCAGCTTTTTAATGGCAAATTATTTTGCTGATGAGAAGGGAAGATGGTGTTATATTATGATCAGAATGACTAATTAAGATAAACCAATTCTTCTTCATTTCCTCTTCTAAATAAAATGAACGAATTAGAGTTAATCTTAATCATATCAAAGGGTATTTACCAATGTTTAATCAGATCATAAATCATCTTAAATCTTTTTAAGCTCAGCTATCCTGCTCTGCTACAAATGTGACAACTCTACTTTTTTAAATAGCATTTTGTATTAGTTAACAATAAATTATACATAGTATCTTCCAGCTTGATAAATATCTTATAAGTTTAGATTCTGAGACTTTAGCCAGTTTTGTTTCAAGCAAATCAGAAGTTTATTCCCCTTAAAAATTATTCTATACACAATTAATAATTATTATTAATAATGCTTACACACCACCTTATATTATGGCAAAATACAATTCTGCTACTTCTTCATCATCTTTAAAATGTATGTCTGTAAATGCAGACTTGTTTCCCATAAAATGGAAATGTAAACTTTCAAGACATATGTGGCTTAACATCTCTAAACTAGATAAACATGGTTTTCAAAATATCCGTGTTTCACCAAAGTTTGCCATTTTACATGCCCCACCTATTGAGATCAACTCTAATAAGTTAATATTCTTAACATCCATTTTTATGTTGTTAAAATTTTATATCACTAAAAAGTGACTTGCCCTTAAATCTTTTAACTGTTTTTTTCTTAATTGAAATATCCATCCATTTATCTAAAATCTTTAAAAATCTGGTTCATAAGAAATCATGAAATAATCCTTGGCTATCAATGTCAAAAGACATTTTATATTTTTTAACTTAGAAAGATTAGCTTTCATTTTGAAGACCGATTCTGTTGTCATCAAATTTTATTAAACAGCCTTTCTGTCATCAATGCAACTTAAATGAATCCAGTTATCTACTTTTTATTGTTAGTTTTTATTATTTATATTTTATTTATATATATATATATATATATATATATATATATATATATATATATAGTTATATAGTTTTAGCTATAATTATTTGTGCATCATTTTCAGTTATTACATGTTCGATTCTCAGCTAGAGCGTCTTCTGTGTGGAGACATGCGTGAATGGGCTTACCTTCATTGAAGGTTGTGCATCAGGGCAGGCAACTCGGCACGTAAAAATCTACTGCCAATCATTAGTGGACCGGAGTTCCGCTGTGTCGACCCCTAACCGGGAAAAGCTGAAAGACACAACAACAGCATGTTTTCAGTTTTTATGGTGTTATATCTTTCTTTCTAATGTGATTTTGTATTCTGTGTTATTTCAGTAAAAATTCAAATAAAAAAGGAGCTGTAAAATCTTTTTATTTAGTTTTGTTTTATTTTATCACCCACCAATTTTTCAATAATGAATCATAGCTCTCCTTGATATTATAGAAGATAGGAATGCATGAGCTGTAAAAATGAAGTTAGTGATTATATCTTTGAATTGTGGAGAGGCAATCATGTGCAAACAGGAGAGTTAGAAAAACATTGCATCGTATGCCAACTTGTCCAAAATATACCAGGAACCAACTTTTCATATTAGTGAACAGCTCCCAACATCATGGCAGTGCAACAACAAAGATTTCATTGGACCACACATGTACTGTTTTCCTCACTGCCATGGAAGCACAAGTGTTTCAGTCTACTGCAGCTGTTTGTGGCCTTAATTGCTATTAGCTAAGTAGCAGTTTAAACTCTACTTGGGAAATCTACTATATGGTATGCTTTATACCCGACGTGCATGCAAACACTGCTCCTCTATTCTGCTGAGGTGTGACATGTCAAACTTGACTTGTACTTGGCTTCAAGATTCAACTTGAAATATCAGTCCCACGGAATCTGGGATTTGCTGTGTTTAGCACAGCAAGTTTGAAGAATATGCAATACTGGAGTGCATAAGACAGTCTGAAATGCTTATCTTTGTAACAGCTTTATTCCTCCCAACCCTAGCTCCTTTGACTAGTGCATACTTATGATTTCCTGCACCTGGCTTCATTTGGTCATTTGTATAAACAGATTTTGTCACCTTCTGTCCACTAGTATGCTTGTGACGTTACATGTCTTAACTGTCAGTGACTGTTTACTGCCCTGCTATATTGCATCCTTGTGATGGTATCACAAGTCTTCATTATGTCTGCTTTTCTTTACTGTACTGTACTGTATTCATTACTGTGGCATTCTAACTAGCTATTGATGCTCTGAGTACTGTGTTATGACATCTTTGTCTATTGCAACTTGCATATCTAGTAACATTTTCTCTATTGTACCATTTTGTCCATTATATATGTTACATATTATATATTATATTATATTATATTATATTATATTATATTATATTTTGTGTGTAGTTCAAAATAACAACAACGTTTACTTTGACTTTGACTTTATACCATCCACTACAAAGAATCTTGTGACATTCTGTCTATTCTTTTAACCACCACATGAGGTCCTGGAGACTGTTGTATCAATGGCTTCTGGAATATTACACTGTGCTATCCATTCCTGCTGTTCAGTGTTGCTCACATGGATATAAATGATTTGTAATATATACTCTTAAACAACATTAAGGAGAACATGATGGAACTATCTGAAAATATGTGTAAAGCTCAGATGAAACAGGTCTTAAGTAAGAATATGCCACTATATAAGGAAAAGATAATTAATGTTAATAATTGACTTAGCTAGTGATGTCATTCTGAGGGGGTACAATGCATTGTCAGACTGAAGTGAAATAGAGGGCAGTCCCACCTGTTTCACCAGATATGGTCTACTCCTGTCTCCCCAGAAAATTAATATACTAGATAAGACATTATGTACACCACAGTGCCTTTTTCTTAGGGAGTGCCACTCTACATAGATGACCAATTTTGTAAATGCAAACTGGAATCAGGCAACTATAATTGTAACACTGGTCAGTGCTATAAGGCTAAATATTAACATGCCCTTCCTCAAGGCCCTCCACCCTCCTCTGAGGCTGTTCTACCTATGAAAAAGACATTTTTCACAGACATTTGTTTCCAGAAGAGTGATAACACTCCACAGGCATCTGACTTTTATTCCTATGGCATATATAGGCTCACAGATGAGGATAGAAGCATCTCTGATGGTGCCATGTCTTTATCTGTAACACTTAACCTTTAGAGAAATTAATTAGGACAATGCCTTAAAGGTCCTTTGTATTCTAATATTATGTAATGAGATGTCTTATCACATCTTGTGTACATACCATACCACACCCTGTGCGTGATACATGACAATTATGAAACATATTTTATTCAATTCGATTCCTGCTCCATAAACCGAAACACCACCTTTCTAAGTGACGTGATCTAATCCTCCAAAAGTGACACTCATACATCTTTATAAGTTAATATAGTAAATACTTCCATGATGTTATTAATGCAGACACTGGTGACTTTCACCTCTAGTAAAAGGAGTTATATGTGATATGGAATGGGTGATAATGTGTCACCCAATACAGTCTATATATTAGTGTCATCTTGGTAAGAGTTTGTGAAAATAGGGTCCACTACATGAAGTTACTCACCAAGACTAGAGGATGACTTTAGTTCCAGAAATACTACTGCCTTTTTCTTGCTGATTTTAAAACCTCTCCATTCAGATCCTGGTCCACAGTTTTTCTCTTTTAGGGGAAATGAAGTGTATTGTGAAAGTATTTGATGAAAAAAATGATTGTAAACCTATATAACAGGAGTTAGAATGAGCCAAAAGAGATGTACAGTGGACTGTTGTGGTATACATTTGCACAGATGAAGCTATAGAGGAGATAGGAAGATGGTTAAAGATCTATAAAACAGATAATATTTCATTTTTATATAACCAACTTTTTTAAAGCAATTTTATTAGAAGGGCTGATGAAAATACAATCAAAATATAGAGAATGAACCATTTTAAATTATGTGAAAAAATGATAATATACAGCATTAAAAAATTATATACAAAATTGTTCACCATAGTTCCTAAATATCAACTGAAATAGATCTTAATATACAATATTTGCAATAAAATGTAATTATTTTTGTAACAATTCATAAACTTTGTTCCAACTACTGTAAGTAGAAGTATTCCTAGAACATCTATACTTGTTTGTCAATTTTTCCAAACAACACATTTCAATAAGTAAATTTTTAAATTCTTGTAGTGACAGAGAGAATTGTGATTTCCAATTCATTGCAATTATTTTCCTGGCTATATATAATATAGACCAAATCAAAGGGTAATTGGATGTTTTTATACATGCTGGTACTGGAGTATTAAATAATATCAAAGATTTAGATAAAGTAAAGTTATCTGTAAACATTGCCTGCATAACATCATTTATATCTTCCCAATTTTTTTTTAATTCAGTACAGTCAAAGAACATATGTGACCAATCTGCATTCAATTGCTTATTAGATCTCCAGCAATTTACATCTTTTTTTCATTTTCATTCAATATTAAAGGAGTAATAAAAGATCTATTCAAATATGTCCATGTAAATATTTTCCATTTGAGTGAGGGAGTAGTTAAACTTGGTGATTTTAATATATTAATTTTATCTTTATCAGTAGGAAGTTGGCCATTAATGGTATAGAAAGAATTCCAATAACTGTCAGGAAAATCATCTAAGTCAGACTTTATAACTATATATATATATATATATATATATATATATATATATATATATATATATATATATATATATATATATAGATATATAGATATGTATACTCATTTATTAGTATTTGGAGAAATACTCTGGATTGATAAAATTAAACATTATATTAAATAAGGTATTACTTTCTTTGTTGTTGAAGACATTAATTCAATATTACTTAGAATAAAAGTCCTTTCTTGCAAATCTAACCAAAAACAGGAATGAAATTCAAATTCAGTATTGAGAGAATTTATTGATTTCACTTCATTGTTAAACATCATCTGGTACCAAAAAGTTAAAATTTTCTGTTGAAAAGTGGACATTTTTATAGAATTAGAAATGAAAAAAATTCCTTGTGTGTAAGCTGTGGGAGAAAGAAAAATAACCAGTCTTTATATATATTATGTTTAAGTATAACATTTTTAAAAGATTTTAATACGAGTGTTAAATAATTACTTTTATATTTTTGAGCAGAAAAAATAGAGAACTGATCTTTCAGAATCCAAATAGGATTATTTACAAATGATATTTTTTTGTGAATTGATATTATTTAACATGTCCACCATTAAAGTTTCTATTAGTTTTTTCCATTTAGCTTGATATTTAACATCCATTAAAAGGGATATCATTTTAATCATGGATGAGATTGAGTAAAATTCTAAATTTGGCATAGTTGTGCCCCCATTATCCCAATTTTTCAAATGATGCATTAATGTGAATCTGAGTTTATTTGGGTACCATAAAAATTTATGAAACATTATGTTTATTTTTTTTAATTATCCAGTTAGGGAGTGGTAAAGAAATAGATTGAATAAAATAAAGTATTTTAGGAAGTAAAATCATTTCAATAATAGTGAGTCTTTCATCCATGGAGAAAGGAATTTTATTCCAATGTTTAATCAAATCTTCAAATGTTGTTATACATTTATTATAATTCATTTGTGTTATATGTTTAATATTTTTGGCTATTACGATACCTAGATAAAGAAATTGATCAGATTGTGCTAAATATTTTTTATATTCATCTTGAAGATTGAATTGCTTGATCCAATTAAAAGAAATTTGTGTCTTATTATTATTATTGAATGTTAGACCTGAATTTATTTGAAAGAGATTCATGTTTTTAAAAAGAGCTTGAATAGAAGATTTTTCATCAGCAAGGGTTAGAAGAATATCATCAGTAAACATTTGTATTTTCGAAGATAACTTGTATATAACCAACTTTGATATACTCTCATATTTTAAGGAGAGAAAAGAAATTTGCAAAAGCCTTGAAAATGCTATATTCTAACTGAAAGTGAAACCCCAAGCAAGAACAAAAATAATATAGAGGATTATGACTGGCTCACTGATCATAACCTGCTTATTATGTGTTTGAGACATGAATGTTAGAAGGGATTATGATCCATGAGACACCTATAATTCTTTGTAGTACATAGGGCTTTATCTGCTTTATGTACTACAAGAACCAGAAAAATGAAATAAGCCAGTAACAGAAGGACAGCACAGCTTCCAAAGCAGAATTTTATTACCTGTGCAGTCTGTTTGACTTGACACAGCTGTGGTGTCTTTCTGTCTATGTACTACTAGTTAAAGGGGAAAAATTGCCAAGTGTTTTTTCAGCTTTCAAGGTCATAAATCACTTAGTGTGTGCTGTGAGAGAGGTCATGTAACACAGTCTGTTATGTTTACACTCAACCTTCATACTTCTCAAGTGTCTAGATTTTATCAGGATACCTAGATTATCACTTCATATATTTGGTCTTTTCCTCATAAAATGTGTTTTTTAGATAAACCACTGAGGCCTGAAGTCACTAAATAATGATATATATATTTGAGTTTCTGTGTTCACATTCTTCAGATTATGCAGGGGAACATACATACTGTTATTCTAGCTATTGTTTTATTTATTTGTTTAACGGAAGATAGGGACATTTTAAGGATATGGACAGCAGGAAGAAACAAATGTTTTGTTCTGCTACTGTCATTTGCTAGTCAGTACAATATTTTGCTTCCTAGCATGGGACATGACCTTAGCAACATAAGCAGGGGGTCTTAACATTTGCTAAGATTGGGATGTGCCCCATTCTGGTGTTTAACTGGTTTGTCATTTTCCAAATATCGAAGTGTAATCAGAGCTCTCCAGCACTACAATATTATTTGTGTTTTTCTTACCAATTCAGAGGAGAGCTGGAAAGGTTTAAATGAAGGTATCATTTTCCACCAGGGATTAGGGCATAATATGGTTCATAATCCTTACACTAAAACTGGCAATAGCAACAGGAACAGATATTCAAAGCAGTAGAATTGCCTTTCTTAGAAAGCAAAATAAGAAGCACTTTGTAGAAAGCTCTGAGAATGCATCAGAAAGAGAGTAAATATAAATGCCCTTCTATTCTACTGTTGCAGTATTCTTAAAATAAGGGATTTTCTGCCAAGGGCATGCCGACATCCGGCTAGTATACCAAAGCCTTTTACTACTTAGGGTACATCGTACATCGCACATATGCTTCTTGCATAAACAGGGAATAAAACCAACATCCAGACATACCATCCTCAGAACTTCTCTGCCACCAGTCTGAAAGCCATCTTCGATCATTGGTCTGTTCACCTGAGTTGTTTGCCTGTATATCAAGTTGCTCAGATAAGTGGCCCATTGTGGTTTTCATTTCTTATTTACTGCTGCTTATTGTTGTGGGGTCTTTACATGTCATCCAGAAAAGACAAATGCCAGTGTGGAAGACAAATTCCACATAAAGATAGTCAAAAGCAGTGCTTGTTTTTCTTAGAGCATACTTACAATTTTCAAACTTGCAGTATTTGCCAGGCCTTTGTGGCTAAGACTTTACAAAGTCACTTTCCTCTCTTCCTATTTATTTGGAAAATCAGTGTTTCAAACTTTTAGTGAAGGACACTATGGAGGATCTTCTAGGCCTGATGCTGAGTCTTCACTGAAGAGAAAGGCTAAAAAAACAAGGTTGGACTCTTCGGCTGCACCTCCTACAT
Organism: Protopterus annectens; assembly: GCF_019279795.1. NCBI lineage: Eukaryota > Metazoa > Chordata > Ceratodontiformes > Protopteridae > Protopterus > Protopterus annectens. The sequence goes on from NC_056744.1 coordinate 748,455,118, forward strand.
TGGACGTTCTCCCAAGGCTGATGAAAGTCTGGATGTTTGACCAGTTATGGGGTCAAATTCCTTGGCTGGAGCTTTTTCAGAGGCCTCCATGGATCTGATGACAGGTATGTCCTCGGAGGCATTGCAGATATCTGTTTCAGATGGGTCAGGGGAACCAAGACTCATTATTATGGAAGGGTCTGGGGGGGGGGGGGTTCTGCAAATTGTGGTAAGGGAGGATATTCTGATGACTACTGTTGAGAGTAGGCTGATGTCAGGATCTTCCACATTTCATAAGGTGACTGTCCATGTAAAAAGAAGCAAAAACAGAGCATGTTATTTCTAACAGGGACCCTCAAAGTGAGTGGCAAAATTTTACCCAGGGTTTATTTAATGCCTTTATGGCTTTGAAGCCCTCTTTGGGTGTCTCTGTTCCTGTTCCTCCTTGGACATCTTTCTCTCAAAAGACAGTAGGACCAAGATTCATCTGATGAAGGGGTTTCCTAGGATGAGGATTCCTTGGCCTATTCCACACATATCCCTTCCTCTCTAGAGTATTCATCACCTAAAGAGGAATCTAATAGTTCAGAATCTCCTATTGAGGAGATTACTTTTGGAGATACAGAGGGAGCATTTCAAGTGTGATTACTCCAGAGATATTATCAGCTCCTACAAATGGAGTCTCCTTCCCCATCTGCTCTTCCTTCAGTCTTGCCTGCTTTACTGGATGTTTTCTTCTGCATCTCAGGTTCTGGATTCTCAGTCCCCTACTACTAATAAGCCTGACCATTTTTACAAGGTGCCTGAATATTACAAATTTCTTTACAAGTGTCCATCTGCTGACCCTTTGGTGGTTTCTGTGGCCTCAGACAAGCCTTCTAAATTATGACCCACCACTAAACTTCTTCCCTCATATAAAAAAAGCAGGACTATGGAAAGATTGGGAAAAGTCTATACTGCTGCCACCCTTGCCTTTGTGTTATTAATTATGAAGCTCATATAACTAGATATGTTTTGGCTCTCCTTTCCCAGGTTGCTCAAGCTATTTCTGACCTTCCAGATTCCCAGGAGAGCCTTGTCTTTGCTAGGGACTTCCTCTCAAGTAACTCTCCATTCTATCAAGTGCAGCTATGATACAGCAGAAGCTTCATCTAGGGCTGCTGCATTGGGATCTCTTATGAGGAGCTATTTCTGGCTAAGGCTTCAGCCTCTGCCAGATGACATAAAGCTAAGTTGATGGATGCTCCCCTGGATAAGAATTGTTCATTTGCTATTGCTGCTGATGATTTAAGTCCTTGCAAGAGAAAGACAAGGAGTTACAGGACTTCAATCATCTTTTGGCTTTACCTGTGCCAAATTTCCAAAGGAATTATCCTTTCAAACTAACATTTGTTCATAGACACATGCATACTCCTCCTGAAAGTAAGAAAACTGGTAGGATGGCTCCTGTGCCTAAGCCTACTCAGGCTTCCCCTGGTCAGAAGTAGCCCTTTCCTGACAAGCCAGGTATCATCTGACAATAACATTGCTTGCAGCCTTATTAATCTGTCCCTTTGTTCTTCTCTGTCTCTTCCACTTTGGACAAACTTAACTCAGGACTCTTGGGTTCCTCCCATAATTCAGCAAGGGTATTTTATGGTTTGGAAATCTCTTCCTCCCTTCATGGGCATTCCTCAGTCACCTTGGAAACAGTTACATATCTTCCCAGAGGTACTTCAAAATCTGTTAAATCAGGGAATTATTTAAGAGGTTCCACAGGATCAGAAGGGTAACGGGTTTTATTCAAGGATGTTTTTGGTGCCCAGAAAGGACAGCCCTTGGAGACCCATTCTGGCTCTTTCACACTTGAATACCTTTCTGAAAATATAAAAAATATCTTGTTTTTGCATGTTTGTCTCTTTGGACCTTATTTACTTTAATTCTTCCTCAAGTTTTCATAGCTTCTCTGGATATCCAGGAGGCCTACCTTCACATACCTATTCATCCACTTTTCAGAAATTCTTTAGGTTTTTCAGTTGCTTCCTGTCATTTTCAGTTCTCTGCTTTGCCCTTTGGCCTCTCTACTGCCCTAAGGGTGTTTGCCAAATGCCTAGCTCCTGCAATTGATGTCTGCTGGCTTCAAGGCATCCACGTTTTGCTTTACCTGAACAATGTCCTCTTTCAAGCATCCTCTCCAGAGGCATTAAGGCAAGATCTTCACTTCACCATTACTCTTTTGCAAAGTCTGGGGTTTACAATAAACTTCAAAAAGTCCTCTCTAACCTCTTCTCAAGATCATGTTTTCCTAGAGCGCAAGATTCAGACAGTGCCTATGTTTGCATCCCTGCCTCTGCCAAAAGCCTTGACTCTCATTTCCTTGTTTCAAACATGTCTTCTTCTGACCTCCATAACAGATAAAGAGTTTCTGAGACTTCCGGGTTTTATGACATCCACTATTGCCAAGTGACCTCTAGCCAAATTCCACATGAGGAAATTTCAGTGGTTCCTGAAATGAGTCTGGCAACAACATGCATATCCCACAGAATTTACAGTTCCTCTTCTCCCTTGTCTAAAAAGGGAACTTCATTGGTGGATGCAGCAGTTGTCTCTGAACCCAGGCCTTCCCTTCCATCCACCTCTTCCATCTCAGGAACTGTGCACAGATGCCTCAGAGGTAAGTTGGGGAGCAGCTTTTGGCACAAAGAAAGTGCAGGGAGTCTGGTCTTCTGTTCAGCAGAAGGAGCACATCAACATCAAAGAGATGTGAGCGCTTCTGCTGACACTTCAGGCCTTCCATCCTCTTTTCTCCCCAGGATCTCTCAGTGTTAACAGACAACACCACAGTCCAGGGGTATTTGAACAAAAGGGGGAACATAATCTTACCTTCTTTGCAGGCTTACGCTCATGGTATGGGAGCTTGCAGCTCAGTATCATGTGACCCTTCAGGGAGTTTATATTCTCTCAGGTCAAAATTTTGTGGCAAACACTCTGAGCAGGTCCTTGACTTAATCCCATGAATGCATGCTTCACAGGGACGTGTTTCTGGACATTGTCTACAAGTGGGGTACTACTCAAATAGATCTATTTGCCTCCCCTCTGAACAAACAATGTTCTCAGTTTTTTGAAGGTGGACACTCTCTCATTTTCATTCCAAACGTTCTGTTCAACATTTGACAGGACAAACCCAAAATCTTGATGGTGACTTCTTTTTGGCTAAGACAGCATTGGCTCCCTCTTCTTTTGCATTTAGCCAAGGACAATCATCACAAGTTACCTCACAGGGTAGACCTACTTACACACGAGAAAGAATCCCTCCCTCTTGCCCCCCAATTCCTTTTGCGTCTTCTGGATGTACTGTTTACCTCTTTCATTTTCTTAGGCTGGTGGTACAAACGGATGTTGTGTTTATGACCTACATATGTGAGGAACATACATGCAATGTACGGCATACCTTAGGTAGTAAAAGGCTTTGGTATAATGGCCAAATATCAGGATGCCCGTGGCAGGGAATCCCTTATGTTAAGAATATTGCAACAGTGAAGAGAAGGACATCAATCATTACAGTAATATGTTACACAACTATATAATCTACCAAAGAAACCAGTTGGTACTGAATTTGCATTTTTTTTTGACGCATATAATTCATTGAGGATTTCTAGAAGTCGTAAGTTTGCTTCACAACCTCAAGCTAAATGTGTGCTACATAATACAAAAATGAATACCAAATACTTGTTAAAGACAAGCACCTGACATAATTAGCAAATTATTTTACGCAAAGAAAATATTTGTACTCAGGAAAAAATTGCAGTTGTTCTTTCAAATCTATGCATATGTTAAATTTAGCTACAGATAATTTCAGATTACAATATCTAACTCTTATGAAAGTAATTTCATTGGGCATGCCAAGCAATGATTAGTCTAAGGTCTGTAAATCACCCATTATCAATCATAATCACAGTTTATGCAACTCTGTTTTCTAAAAACTCTCAGAGTTAGCTCTCTGAAAAACAAGTATTCATGATTGGAGTAAAGATTCTCTAGTGTGGTATAGTTGTATCATTAGTACAGAGGAACATAGAAAAAAGATTCTATAAGTGGCTTAATTTTCAATTTTTGTTTTCACATTTCTCAAATTCTGTATAACTGTTTTGAAAGAGAAACTCTTATTAGGGAGTTTAAAACTGTTCTGATAAGGGCCTAGATAATATAGCATTCTGACTCATTGGCATTCATCCTGCAAAGAAGCTCTAACTCCACTACCAGTGTCTGAAAGACAACATTTGATGCAATTTATATGTTTTTCTACATTTTTTAACAGAATATTTGCTGAATTGAGTCGCTGTGGTCTGAGGTGCAGTTTGTGTACTAGATGTGGATCCCCTTCTAATACCCAAACAACCATATCATCAAATTTCATTTTTATGAAAAGAAAATCACAAAAATAAAGTACCTGAATGGCAAATTTTTCCCAGGGCAAGAAAACACTTACCCAACATGCCCTTTTCTACACTTTAGTGCAATCCCAGAGTTGATATCTACAGGTCCACCAGACATATCCAATGATTGTGTCTTAACTAATAAAAGGATTACTTAAAGTGTTAATATACAGTACTGCATCTTCATTTTGCTTTTATCGAAATGAATCAGAAACAGCATTTCTAATCAAAGCCAAGGCATATTTTGTACAAATAGTGTTAATATACCATATAAACATTTAGTATTTTAAGTAAGATGCTTCTGAAATGATTATTCTCTTATATTTACAAACAATATAAAAATAACATATGCCTAAAACAATTTCATTAGCTTAATATTAAAATATTAATATAAATAGGGTTCATATACTATATATATATATATATATATATATATATATATATATATATATATATCTACTCAATAGTTTTAGTAAAAGGCTTTCTAAATAATCATTTGCTTATATTTACAAACAATATAAATGAATATAAATTTAAAACATTTCTGCAGTTTAATATCGATAACTTTACAATAAATACCTAGGTATGACTTATAAAAAGTCAGCCTCATAGTTAAAATAGAACTGTTTTAACCATTATTTAATAATAAATTTCACTCCAAAGAAACTATGTGCCATGTTTAAATAGGTATTGGTTCTTTAAGCTTATTGTCAGAAAGTAAAGTTGTACATTAGTGTACTATGTGTGCTCGAGTGGTAGAAGCTTCTGGTACACTTTCTTGCTGCCATTTGCTGGAAAAAAGCAAGTGCTCTAACTCCCACTAGTGTGATCTCACATTTCTATGTAGTTCACCAAACATATAATACTATGAACTACATAGCCCTAAAAGAACTTAAACCTTAAGCCTAAAACTCCCATGCTGTTCTCAGTGCAACTACTCAGACCCTTAACCTAAACCTCCGAACCCACTCACTAACCCTAAAGTCCTCGATTGCTCCCTAAACCTAAACCTCCAATCCCATTCTCTAAACCTAAGTTCCCTGATAGCCCCTTAAATCTAAATTTCCTGATAGTTTCCTGAACCTAAAACTCCAATCCCCCCTTATATTGCAGTTTTAGTATGAATAGTAGCCTAGCCAAGCAAGAAGGTACATGAGTCCTTACCTTCGAGACAATAGTTTTCAAGCACATAAGACTCAATCACATGCAGTGAACCTGTTGTGTGTTGTCAAGTATTTCACAATTAACTATTTCTAGGTAAAAGATATCACAATCATCCAATACAAGATTTTTCAAGGATTTTTTAAGTAATAAGCATCTTTTCTGTACACTAGATGACTTCACCTAATGCGCCTGTACTGGTACTAAATTGTTCCATTTGTTGCATGGAGATGAGCATTCCCAGGCTAGATAAGAGTTCACTGACCAATTTATTTCTGCTAGAGAAGCTCTATCTGGACATCTCTCATCTGATATTGAATGTCGGGTGGTAGAGACTGTGTCAGCTAACTAGTCTTGCAGAACAGCTTACCCTCTACCCAGGCAGAGCACCCTTTCGCTATTGTTGGCTTTATAAGCTCTACAATTACTGCATTCAGATGAGACCTTGGCTTACAGGTATGAGTGCAGCATGGCAGAACATTCTCCTTAGGACCATACTCCATGGATCATATACATAGAACTCTCACTAGATGTCAATAAAGTGGCAGGTACGCCAGCAATAGCCACTAAGTCCCATTCTCCACAGTCACGTTGTCAGGCACCTGACTCACTAATCGAATTTAGGATACATGCAGCATAGCTAGAGTTTTATCACTCTGTATCACAAAACTGGGGATCCCAATAAGAATATTTTCATTGTATTTTAATTTATTATAATTCATTTTATTTATATATGTATGTGTTTATGTATTTATGAATGCATGTATGTATTTATTTATTTGTTTATTTTACATGCTATTAGTGCAAAAAAAATCAGTCCTATTTGCCAGTGCTTACTACAGCTCTGTTGACATGCTCACCACTTCCAAAAATGTATACAGTATATATGTATCCAATTTAGACAAGTAATATCTGGCTAAAAAAAATGTGGTCGTTTTTAATTTTACAGGTGAATAGTTGGCATTTTATAACAGTATGTAGTGAAAATAGTGCTAAGAGAGATACATTTCATATTTTATTATATGAAGATACATTCTCATGAATACTCCATAAGGAAACTTTCTACTTAGCATTCCAGTTATCACAACTTTTCCATTTCCATTACTGCTTCATATTTCAGTGCCTTTTAAATAAGTAAAGTTTTAATATCGTTTGAATAATGATTCCTAAGCCTAGTTTCTTTAACACTGTTAACTACATTTGGCAGGGGAAAAGCAATGATTTGATTAAAATTATTCTGGGGATTCATTAACAAGTATGTACAAGTCACAATAGAGCTAGCATGAATAGTCATCTTTGTGTGATGAGCAGCAATGCTTACTGAATATGCAAGACTCCAAGCAATCCTAAACATTGAGCAGTACTTGCTCATGGTCAGAACACGTGGGCAGCCATGTTAAGGTGCAGAAGAGCTTGAATACACAATATAAACAATGAAAGCAAAATAAGCTTCAGTAGGTGAGTACATGTGAACGGCACAACACTAGCAAGAGCAACTAAGAATGCATAAATAGTTGGGGAAGCCTAACAAGTACAACATAAACCATATGAGTGACAAATCTAGAAATAATCATGGACAATATTTTATTATAAAAAGTTGAGATGTTGGCAGAATAAGGGAGTTTGAAGAGGTGGGCATTTTCAAAGACGTGAAAGAAGCATAAATCTCTAATTAGTACCATGATTTACATAAGTAAAATTCATCACCTTTCCCCAAAGGTCATCCATTCTTATATGGGATGAAAATGACAGAGTTAAAACTAGAGTCAAAATCAGGGATGGCCCTGAAGTTCAGAGACAAAGAGGTCTGATAACAATGGGCAAGGAAGTCTGACAAAGAAGGAGATTACATTTGCTTCATGCAGTGGACATGCAGAAGACTCTGTAGAATTGTCAATTATACTCAGACATAACACAAATGCAGCATAAATGTTCCAAATGAATCAATCGTCATGTGTGAACAGACATGCAGATAACACAGTTGTACGCATATCTCTCAACTGTACAGATTTTCACAGAATGTCCAGATTTTTGCCCAGTATTTTTGATCAATTTTTCATGTAGTTTTCTGGCAAATAAGTGGCAAATCATTGAAGACTGAAATTAGAAAATAATGGCAGACATTTGAGTTTCAGACTTTATACTGAAAATTTATGCTAATGCAAAACATGTTATTTTATCAACTTTCTAAGTTTGTAAGAGCAATATTTAAAAATTGTTCCTATTTTTGTCCCTTTGTACAACTTTTTATGACTTTGTCCAGATTTCTTACAATAAGAGGTTGAGAGTTATGACTGTACACTTTCCCATGACTTTACATGTGTTATAGCACTGATGCAGGGGTAATGGGGAACTACCATAAATAAGACTATGGAGCAATTGAGAAAAATAAGGAGCACCACTGGACATAATACTCAGGTAAGTGCTGATACTGGAAACTATAATAACAGTTCTGGCAGCAACAGGCATGTTGGAAAGGGTTGTAATCAGGATAGTTAATAAATCTCAAATCAATATGTTGTGCAATCTACAAGGACTTATCAAAGAAAGTGTCACTTTGAACAGCATATTAAATTTTATGCTGCATGTATAACTACAAAAGATGATATATAGTTACATAGACACATCATAATAAATATAAACTATATTAAAATGGAAATTGTGGAAGATACAAATAATTTGCAGACAGTACATTAAATTTGGGTTACATGTGTAACACTGTCATTGTATGCCTATGGAGCTGATTAGGTGTGTGTGAAAGGAAGATGACACATGACAGCACCTAGCAGAAATAATCATAACAAAAATGTGCCTTATATTGGTATTGTGTAATGATAAATGCTGCATGCACTGTTTCACTTTATTATATATGTGATAAGAGTGTAAAGCAGTTGTACCTGACAAGTGTAGTTTATCCTTCTGGGATACATGTATATCTAATAAAGTACACCTCTGAAGGATGTATACTGTCATGTCAAAAATTAAAATGTCTCCATAACTGAGCATCATGCAACACATCTGTACTACCTGGAAAATGACATGAAACATACCTCACAGAAAGGTGAAATATTATCATATGGTATTAAGTGAAATATCGAAAGCAACTGTTGATTGTGATTTCTAGCATACAGAGGCCCATAATGTTGTTGTCCTACACTCATTTGCATGGCCATCAGCAGAGTCATGTTGCCAAAGGCAAATTCTAAGCAGTTTTTGCCACAAAACACCAAACGTCAATTATTATTCCACAACCTTGATTACTTACTGTACTTAATTACAGCTGTACAATGTCATACATCATCATATTGAGCATGCTCATAAGACAATGGAATACATCATTATACTGAGCATGCTCATAAGACAACGGAATACATCATTATACTGAGCATGCTCATAAGACAATGGAATACATCATTATACTGAGCATGCTCATAAGACAATGGAATACGTCATTATACTCAACATGCTCATAAGGAAAAACAACAATTACTGGATAAACATTACCTACCCATCTTACAGCCATTAAAAACTGTTATAACAAAAGGTCCTACTGCACTCTGTGACCTCCAGAATACAGTGGCCCATAATGTTGTCTTCTAGGTATGGTTCATTACCTCCATTGCATGGCCATCAGCAGATCCATGTGCGAGATGCAAATTCCTAGCAGTTTTTGCCACAAAACAACAACTGACAATATCGATTCAGCAATATTGATTACTTGCTGTGCTTTCTGCTAATAATTGTTCAATGGACTACATCATTTTACTGGGCATGCTCAAAATGAAAAACAACAATTTCTAACAGAATATCACCTACCTAACCCACAGATATTACAAAATATTACAAACTGTCATAACAAAAGGTCTTATTACAGTTTGTGACCACTATGTAGCATGAAACACATCAATATTTGTTGAATATGTCAGTCTTGCCTGTAAAGACTGCCATATGAGGAAAACAATAGAAAGCATAGACTCCTGGGATAGAACACCTGCCATGTACATCAAGCTCCTCTTGGCCTGTGCACCAACTGAACATGCCAGACAAGACTGCATATCACACTTGTCAGACAAGACACACTGGAAGGGATAACCTAAGCATTTGTGTTTGAATGCATATGGCTTCCATTAAAGGAATTGCAAAAGTTTACCCATCTGTCCCCAATTATAAAGAAATGTTCATTACTACATTATCCTCTATTAACTGGAACTTCCTAAAAATCCTCCCCTTAGATGATGCTGTAATTGACTTCAATATGACTTTTCTAAGTGTCCTAAAAAGCTTTGTACCTCCCAGAAGGAAGAGAATGAAAACAAATCTTGCAATTTGGCTATCCAAAAAAGAGTAGGATGCTAATTCAGGATAGAGAAAAAGCATAGAAAGAAAATCTCAATATCTTGAAAACTTCAGAATGTATCTCAATCATACTAAAAAGAAAATAAATGAAGACAAAAATATATTATATTTTAACTTTCAGAATAATGCTAAACACAACCCTAAAAAATTAGGACATTCATTAAAGAAATCTTAAATCCCAGCCAAGATTTCAACCCAAACCCCTCTCCCAATAACTCACTACTCAAAACTGCAATACAGTTCAACTCTTATTTCATATATAGTATTACATCTTTAATAAAGCTTCCCCAGTATCTAATCCCAACCCTATCCAGCAGCCACATATCACCACATTCACTTTCACCTTCAAACCTGTGATCACATCCTATATAAAACTGCTCTTAAACAAACTTAAACTATGCTCTTCTTCAGCTAATGACCTTCCAAGTAAATACCTAAAAATAGCAGTCAATAGCATTACCTATCCTGTCTCAATCCTTATAAACAGGTCAATTCAAGAATGCCACGTTCCTTTTCTCTGGAAAGAGTCACACATTATCCCCCTGCATAAAGGAGGAAATTCAACAGACATTTATAGCTTTAGACCTGCAGCAGTCTCATCTCCCCTCATGAAAAAAAAACTTGAAAAATGTATTCAAAAGCAATTGACAGACTATCACCTGCAGGAAGAACTCTTATCCCCTACACAACATGGCTTCTGTCCTACCCATAGTACTAGCACTGCCCTTATAACCTATATATATATATATATATATATATATATATATATATATATATATCAAAAAAGATAGAGATAAAAGCAAACTAGTCTCCTCCTTATTTCTAGACTTGTGTAAAGCCTTCGATACATTTTGTCAAAGCAAACTTCTACCTCAAATGTCCTCACTAGGTCTCTCTCAACTCACCCTTCTGTGGTTCCAAAGCTACCTGTCCATTAGGTATCAATCATTAAAATATCACTCCATGCTCTCTCCTTACCGCTCAGTCATAGCCAGTGTACCCCAAGGCTCAGTCCTTAGTCCCCTCCTCTTTAACATTTTTACCAACACCCTTTATACTTCTACACAACTGCACATCTGACAACTTGGTATACCTCCAAAAAACTTACTAAGGAAGTTTTGACAGCCACTGAAACATGACTTTGTAACTCAAAACTCATGCTCAACCCCAAAAAGACCAAACTGCTACGTTTTTCCCCCAAATCCCTCTCTGATGAAAAACAAAATTTAAAGTCCTGTGTCTTCATAATACAATCATTGAAGTCACTTCTCATAGCAAACTATTAGGGGTGATAGTGGATGATAATTTTAAATTTGAAATGCAAATTCAAAATTGCATAAGAAAACCTCATCAAAAACTAGGGAAGCTTTACAGAGCCAAACATGTTCTCACTGATGTAACTACTTATCCCACTCGCCACTACTTATCCCCTCCCCACTCTTCTTTATGGTGCTCCCATCCTTACTAACCTCCAGCCTTCACAAAAATTAAAACTTGAACAATGCTATAACAAAGTTACTAAATTTGCAGCCCATACCCCTTTAAGAACTCACCACTGTACAGTATCGTAAAGCCCAAATTAGTTAGAACTGTCACATCAACTAACACATACACTTCTTGCCGCCTATAACACTATTCAACATCCATCTGTCTGCCCAGAGCTAAAAAAATGTCTTCACAATTATGTTCCAAGTTGATCATTGCAAACCATTGACCAAAAATTCCTGTCTGTCTATAAACTTAGCACATCTGCTGGGCATTGTCTGTACTCATACAAGGTTGCTCAAGCCTAGAACTCCTTACCTGTATCCATCAGGTCTATACCCTCCCTCTCATCTTTCAAAACCACTCTGAAAGACTTCTTAGATAAAATGTGTCTCTGTTCTTGCTCAAATCCAGGATAAACAATATTCCTAAATGTGAACAAGTACCTTCTCATTCCTTGTATCTCCTTACACTATCATCTTCTCTTACTTCCTTACTTCTGTCAAATTCTCTTCACTGACTTTCTCTAAATATAACATGTCTGTTTTCCTTCACTTCTTATTGAAATTCTTATTTGCATTAAACTAACTTACCTTTAATTTCTCTGTAAAATGTCTAAAATTTCTTTAAATATTAAATGATTGCCATATACCTTGTATCAATTTTTAACCAGTGTTTTTATATTATGTGCAATTTGTTATAATTATTTAAAGTGCAGATGTTTTTGTTTTATTTTTGAAGATTGTAAAAGTATTGTTCTTAAAATGTTTTGTAATAATTTGGAGAATGTCTCTGTGGGCCTTCACTGAAAATAGGCTTCTACCCAGTTGGACGTTCCCAGTAATCAAATGTCAATAAATAAATACAAGTTTATATTACATAAAGTTTTAATCATCCATTTCTTTTGGTATCCCAGTCATGTTTCTTACCGATCTGCCACATGCTTAGCCATAATACCTTAGTCTTTAAAGATGTGCCTACCTGGGTTTGTAGTTCAAAAAGCTGTCTATCACCTAGTGACACCACTGACAGACATTTCATGAAGTGCACATTTATAGGAATTATATCAGCAGTCTGTTGCAATGGTTAAGTCTCTCCTAAAATGTCTTCTGTGGCTGATAAACCTACAGTCCTCTTATTGTTTGGAGTACTGTAGGGTTTCACGTAACCATTTTTGAGTAAGTCAGTCTTGTCTGTCACTATTGTCTTCCACAGTGACATTAGCTTATTCGAATCCCTGCTAATCTATGTCATCAGCAGTGGAGAACTGCATATTAATGGCTGACGCCATAGAAGTCATTATTATCACGTGTCATAAAGCACACACTTTAATGACCTCAGTGAGTGCTTTCTGACATACGTCCTTAGTGATGTGATAGAAGCAAAATGGATCACATAAAATGCTTGTGAGTTATCAAAATAATGTAGCAGTGTCAATGTTCACCCAATGTTGATTTCTCCACATTATATTCATTGACAAACCCATTTCTATACAATTCAGATCATCTGTTATACAACAACATTATGTGAAACAGCTGGGTTTGAGACATTACTTATCTATAGACAAACTCCACAATGCACTGTATTAATTGCTTCTGCCATATGAGATGTCCATTCAGAAGCTTCTGAAAGCACACACTTCCAGGTCTGATGTAAGCAGTTTTGGAATGCTCATATGTCTACTAAAATGCATGCTAATGGATTCAAATCCTTTAGGGATGTCAGTGTTCACAGAGGTGTGAGTCAACCATAACACCATCTGTGGGGTAATGTAGTTGTGTCTGTCACTGTTGTTTTACAGACATAAGTAACCAGACTTGGACCCTTGTCTATCTAAACCTACAATATAGGGAACAGTGCATCAACTGTTCACACCAGTAGAGAATCTAAGACTCTGTGACAAAATATACTTGAAGAACTGACCTCATCACTTCGTAACAAGACAACTGTTTGCCTTAAAATAAAGAGAAATATTTGAGAGATCCCACTCCCTAAATAAATGTTTTCACTGACTAACAAACAGGGACCACTAGTTGTACAGGAAAGATATCGACATATGAATTATCAAAATAGACTTTAACCGTAATTTCTAATCTGACATTTGTGTTGAAGTTCACTTTGCGTTCTTATTAAAAATAAGAAAACAGGATTTAAGCTGGTATTTACTGATTAAACCATGGTTTATTAAGTTAAAACAAAACATGAGTGCTTTTGCCGTTGTCAGACCTTTATCAATCTCTCTCTCTCTCTATAAATATATATATATATATATATATATATATATATATATATATATATATATATATATATATATATATATATATCTTGCAATCCAGTGACCAAAAACTCCTGTCTGTCTACAAACCTAGCAAATCTGCTGGGCATTGTCTATACTTGTACAAGGTTGTTAAGGCCTAGAACTCCTGGCCTGTGTCAATCAGATCTATTACCCATTCTCCCATGTTTCAAAACCACTCTGAAAAATTTCCTAGCTAAAAATTGGCTCTGTTCTTGCTCAAAACCAGGATAACCTATATCCCTAAATGTGAACAAGTACCTTTTCATTCCTTATACCTCCTTACTCTTCCTTCTTCACTTACTTCATGTAATGTAATAAATGCTTGGGGTTTTATGTTGGAAGGTCGGTTAGAAGGCTAAGAGATAGGTTAATAGAGCATAGGTCTGAAATTCGTAGGAAAATACTTACCAATTCTTTAGCCAAACATATAAGTGAAACTGATGATACTCATCAGTTTAGCTTTAGAGTTATACAAGTTGTATATCCAAATGCTAAATGTGGTGCTATGATAAATTGTGTAGATATGAAGGAATATGAATGGATTATTGGATTAGAAGCAGATAGATATCCAGGTCTAAATAAGCAGCTTGCACTTAAACCAGTTTTGAAAATGAAACAGCAAAAAGTGAGAAAGAAATGCTTTTGTATCAATTATGTATATGTTGCTGCTACTGTTATTTTAAGAACGTAATTGATGTTTTGAGTGCTGTTGCTGATAGGTTGCTGTGTCATGTGATGTGATTGACTTGTATTTAAAAATGGTGTTTTATAGCTATTTTATGTAAGACACTGAGGAAGGATAGTTTATATCTGAAAGCTTTGTCATTTTATTAAAGCTTTTTGACTGTGTGGAGTACTACTTTTTTCTTTCTCTCTAAATATACCAAAATCCTATTTTTCCCAAACATCATATTTCAATTCCTATTTATATTACACAAATTTACCTTTAATTTCTCTTCAAACTGTCTAAAATATCTCTAAATATAAAATGATTGACATATACCTTTTAACGATTCTAAACCATTTTTTTTATTATGGCTAATCTGTTATAACTATTTAAACTCCAGGTGTTTTTGTTTTATTTTTGAAGACTGTAAAATTATTGTTCTTAAAATGGTTTGTAATAATTTGGGGCATTTCTCCTCAGGCCTCCACTGAAAATGGGTTTCTAGACATTCAGACTGCCCATACATG